>NC_142800.1:32911983-32977404 GCF_049724085.1 Artemia sp. Qi Xiang Cuo | reverse complement strand
TGACTAACTGTTAGATGATTGTGTATTATTCTTTTCTTTCTCGACAGGGTGTTTTAAGGGTCGACCTTGTAACTCAGCCTCTTTAACTCTTTAGAAAACATAATTTTTTTCAAATAATTTAAAAAAGAAACTGAGTTTTTTTTTAAATTTAAATTCAGTATATAAAAAATTTTACCTTACGGTGAATTGAACTCGGGTTTTCCGCCTGACAGCCAGGACTCTCACCGCTAAACTAAAGGGACATAATTGAAATTTTTTTTAGTAAGGTGATGAATCTTTTTGACGCAAGCAAAACTTGATATTTGGTTTTTGGAAAACAGGGAAGGAGTGATCAGAAATAGCTGATATTTCTAGGATAAGCTTCCAGGCCCCAGGAAAGCTTATCCTCTAAATTTCAGCCTGATCAGACAACGTTAAAGGGGGGTTGTGGTGGAAAAAATTAACATGGGCTAATATAGAAAAACAAGGTTTTTCGTAACTGTAAATTCGGGGGATAATTTTTTCGGTCTGAAAATATAAAAAGGCCCTAACAGGTCAATTTCTGCTTCGAATGAGTCCTCATTCAACCGGATCCGTTTCCAACTGTGGCCTGTAGGCGTGGCTAAGAAAAAAAAGAAATAATGAATTTTAAGTGGCTATATTTGGTTTTTTGAAAACAGGGAAGGAGTGATCGGATTGAGCTGAAATTTCGAGGATAAGCTCCCGGGTCCTAGGAAAGCTTAACCTCTAAATTTAAGCCCAATCGGACAACGTTAAAGGGGGGCTGTGGTGGGAGGGTCCAAACTTCCGGCCCAGTTTACCCCATGAAGATAAAGTCGGAGGAGGATGAAATTTTGCAAGTTTCTTAGTTTAAGCTTGGGCTACAAAATGCGATTACCGCCGTCTCTCTGCGACCTCTAGGACCTGAAATCGCTTAACAGTGTGGTGGGTCGCCTCTTTATAGAGGCACAAGTGTGCCTCCTTGAAAATGTCGAACCTTCCAATCACTTTCGACTATTAAAAAGGGCACTTGGCCTTTAGATTTCTAATCGAATGAGCCCTTTTGGAAACGACAACGCTTTCTATAAACATCTTATATGCCCCCAGCATAAATTACAACCATTAGACTAAGGTCTGAGATGGTGGATGTCATTATCTAAGACCGAATTTCCTGAACTTTCAACTACGTTAAACAAAATGGCTATCTCAAAATTTTGATTGGATGTGTTTGGGGAAATGGTGGGCGTGAGAGGGGCGGTAGTCACTCTCCAATCACTTTCAACTATAAAAAAAGGGCTCTAGCCCTATGAGTTCCCAATCAAATGAGCCCTTTTGAAGTTTCTACGACAAAACTTTCAGTAAAAATCTTATGCCCCCAGGGCATAAATTACAACCCTTACCCTGAGCGCTGGGGGGGGGGGTGTTATTCTCAAAGACCTACGTTCCAGAATTTTCTACTACGTTGAACAAAATGGGTGTCTGAAAATTTTGATTGGATGTATTTGGAGGAGTGGTGGGTGTGAAAGGGGGGTTAGTTACCCTCCAATCAATTTCGACTATTACAAAGGGCACTAGCCCTCTCAATTTCGAATTGAATAAGCCCTTTTTGAAGCTTTACGTTAACTCTATCTATAAAAACTTTATATGCCCCCAGGGCACAACTTATAGCTTTTACCCGTGGCGCTCTGGGAGGGTTTTTATCCTTAAATATATAATTTCCAGAACTTTCAACTACGTTGAACAAAATAGCTGTCTCTAAACTTAGATTGAATGTTTTTGGGGAAATGGCGGGCGTAAGAGGGGGGTTAAATACTCTACACTCACTTCGACTATTAAAAACGGCAATTTCAATTTCCGATCAAATGAGCCCTTTTTAAAGTTTCTATTACAACTTTCTATATAAACTTTATATGCCCCCAGGGCATAACTTAGAACCCGTGCACTGAGGGCTCTGAGGGGGTTATCATCCTAAAAGATCTAATTTCAAGAACTTTCAACTACGTTGAACAAAATGGATATCTCAAAATTTTGATTAGATATGTTTGCGAAAAATGGTGGGCGTGAGAGGGGCGTTAGTCGCCTTCCAATTACTTTCAACTATTAAAAAAGGCACTAGCCCTTTCAATTTCCAATTGAATGAGCCCTTTTAAAGTTTCTACGCTTTCAATAAAAACCTTATATGCCCTCAGGGTCATAACTTGAAAATCTTGCCCTGAGGGCTGTGGGGGGGGGCGGTTGTCTTCCTTAAAGACCTAATTTCCAAAACTTTCAACTACACTGAATAAAATGGCTATCTAAAATATTGATTGGATGTGCAAGGAGAAAAGATGGGCGTGAGAGGGGGGGTTAGTTGCCCTCAAATCCCTTTCGAATATTAAAAAGAGCACTAGCCCTTTGAATTTCCAATCGAATAAGCCCTTTTTCAAGTTTCTATGACAAAGATTTCAATTTAAACCTTATATACCCCCAGGGCATAACTAATAACCCTTGCCCTGAAGACACTGGGAAGAGTGTCCTGCTCAAAGGTATAACTTCCTGAATTTTGAACTGCGTTGAACAAAATGGCTATCTCAAAATCTTTATTGGATGTTTTTGGGTAAATGGTGGGCGTGGAAGGGGTGTTAATTTGCTTTCCAATCACTTTGAACTATTAAAAAGGGCACTAGCCATTTCAATTTCCAATCGAATGAGCCCTTTTTGAAGTTTCTACGACAACACGTTATATAACAACCTTATATCCCCCCTGTGCATACCCTACACCCCTTTCCCTAAGGGCTGTGGGGGGGGGGGGTTGCCATCCGAACAAACCTAAGTTCCAGAAATTAAAAAAACGTTGAATAAAATGGCTATCTCAAAGTTTTGATTCTATGTGTTTGGGGAAAAGGTGGGCGTGAGAGCCCTTTAATCACTTTCGACTATTAAAAAGGGCACTAGCCCTTCGAATTTCCAATCAAATGAGCCTTTTTTGAAGTTTCTACGACAAAACCTTCTATAAAAAAAACCTTATATGTCCCCCAGGGCATAACTTACAACCCTTGCCCTAAGGGTTGTAGGGGACTGTCCTGAAAAACACAATTTCTATCAGGAAATCAACTACGCTGAACAAAATGGCTATCTGAAAATTTTTATTGGGTGTGTTTCGGGACCGGGTGGGCGCGGAAGGGCTGTTAGTCGCCTTCCAATCACTTTCGACTATTAAAAACAGCACAAGCCACTCCAATTTCCAATTGAATGAGGCATTTTCGAAGTTTCTACGACAACTTCTTCGATACGAAGTGCCCTGCTCTAAAGGAAAAAATTAATAAATAATACATTGTGCCAACATCGTTCTTATATGCCCCCAGGGCATAACTTAAAACCCTTACCCCGAGGGTTTGGGGGGGGGGTGTCCTCTTCTTGAATGAGTCCCCGTTTCGTGTCTCTTGATCGAGTCCCACTGCTTTACTTAGGCAGCGCGATCCTGCTGACTATGATCTATACAACAACTTTCTATATAAACCTTATATGCCCCCAGGGCATAACTTATAACCCTTGCACTGAGGGCTATGAGGCGGTTCTCATCCTAAAATACCTGATTTCCAGAACGTTAAATAAAGTTGAGCAAAATGGATATCTCAAAATTTTGATTGGATCTGTTTGGGAAAATGGTGGGCGTGAGAGGGGCGTTAGTCGCTGTCCAATCACTTTCAATTATTAAAAAAGGCACGAGCCCTTTCTATGTCCAATTGAATGAGCCCTTTTGAAGTTTCTTCGACAACGCTTTCAATAAAAACTCTGTATGCCCCCAGGGCATAACTTACAACCCTTGCTCTGAGGGCTGTAGAGGGAGGGGTTGTCATCCTTAAACACCTTATTTCCAAAACTTTCAACTACGTTGAATAAAATTGCTATCTAAAAATTTTGATTGGACGCGTTTGGGGAAAAGGTGGGCATGAGAGGGGGATTAGTTGCCCTGAAGTCACTTTCGACTATTAAAAGGGTACTAGCCCTTTGAATTTCAAATCGAATGAACCCTTTTTCAAGTTTCTGCGACAAAGATTTCAATAAAAACATTATATGCCCCCAGGGCATAACTTATAATCCTTGCCCTGAGGGTCGTGGTGGAGTGTCCTTCTCAAAAATATATTTTCTATCGGGAAATCAACCACGTTAAACAAAATTCCTATCTCAAAATTTTTTTGTATGTATTTGGGGGAATGATGGGCTTGGGGAGGGGGGGGAATGATGGGCGATGTAGTTGCCCTCCAATCACTTTCGACTATTAAAAAGGGCACTAGCCCTTTTAGTTTCCAATCAAATGAGCTTTTTTTGAAGTTTCTACGACAACGCCTTCTTTAAAAACCTTATTTGCCCCCAGGGCATAACTTAAAACCCTTGCCCTGACGTCTATGGGGGCCTGTCATTCTCAAAAAATATTTTCTGTGAGGAAATCAATTACGCTCAACAACACGACTGTCTCAAAATTATGCTGGGATGTGAGGGGGGGAATGATGGGCGTGAGGGGGGGGGCTAGTTGCCCTCCAATCACTTTCTACTACTAAAAAGGGCAAGGAAACTTCGTGTCGAAGGAGTTGTCGTTGAAACTTCGAAAAGGGCTCATTCGGTTGGAAATTGAAGTGGTTTGTGCCCTTTTTAATAGTCGAAAGAAATTGGAAGGCAACTAACACCCCTTCCACGCCCACTATTTCTCCAAACACATTCAATCAAAATTATGAGATGCCCATTTTGTTCAGCGTAGTTGATTTCCACATAGAAATTATGTTTTTGAGGAGGAGACTTGCCCAGAGCCCTCAGGGCACGGGTTGTAAGCTATGCCCTGGGGGCACATAGGGTTTTTATAGAAAGCTTTGTCGTAGAAACTTGAAAAAAGGCTCGTTCAATTTGAAATTCCAAGGGCTAGTGCCCGTTTTAATGGTTGAGAGTGATTGGAGGGCAACTAACCCCCCTCTCACGCTCACCTTTTCCCCAAACAAATCCAATGAAAATTTTTAGATAGCCATTTTGTTCAACGTAGTTGAAAGTTCTGGAAATTAGGTCTTTGATGATGACAACCCCTCCCCTCTCTACAGCCCTCAGGGAAAGGGCTGTAAGTTATGCACTTGGGGCATATAAGGTTTTTTATAGAAAGCGTTACCGTAGAAACTTCAAAAAGGGCTCATTTGATTGGAAACTGAAATGGCTAGTGCCCTTTTAATAGTCGAAAGTGATTCGAAGGCAACAAACACCCCTTCCACGCCCACCATTTATCCAAATACATCCAATAAAAATTTTTAGCTAGCCATTTTGGTCAAAGTAGTTGAAAGGTCCGGAAATTATATCTTTGAGGATGACACTCCACTAACAGCCCTCAGGGTAAGGGTTGTAAGTTATTCCCTGGGGGTATATAAGGTTTTTATTGAAAGTTTTGTCGTTGAAACTTGAAAAAGGGCTCATTCAATTGGAAATTCAAAGGGCTAGTGCCCTTTTTCATAGTCGAAATTGATTTGAGGGCAACTAACCCCCCTCTCAAGCCCACCTTTTTTCCAAACCCATCCAATCAAAATTTTTAGATAGCCATTTTGTGCAGTGTCATTAAAAGTTTTAGATATTAAGTCTTTGAGGATGATAACCCCCTTAAGCCCTCGGGGTAAGGGTTGTATGTTTTGCCCTCGGGGCATATACGGCTTTTATAGATAGTGATGTTGTAGAAACTTCAAAAAGAGCTCATTGGAATGGAAATTAGAACGGCTTTTGCCCTTTTTAATAGTCGAAAGTCATTGGCGGATAACTAACACCCCTCTCACACCCACCATTTCCCCAAACACATACAATCAAAATTTTGAGATAGCCATTTGGTTAGACGTAGTTAAAAAGTCTGGAAATTATAGTTTGAGGATGACACTCCCCCCAGAGCCCTCAGGGCAAGGGTTGTAAGTTATACGCTGGGGGCGTATAAAGTTTTTTTTATAGAAAGCGTTGTTGTAGAAACTTCAAAAAGGAATCATTCGATTTGAAATTGAAACGGTTAGCGCCCTTTTTAATAGTCGAAAGTGATTCGATGGCAAGTAACCCCCTTCTCACGCCCTCCATTTCCCCAAACTCGTCCAATCAAAATTTTGAGATAGCCATTTTCTTCAACCTAGTTGACAGGTCCGGAAATTATGTCTTTGAGGATAACAACCCCCTCACAGCCTTCAGGTCAAGAGTCATAAGTTATGCCCTGGGGCATATAAGGTTTTTATAGAAAGCGTTGTCGTAGAAACTTAAAAAAGGGCTCATTCGATTGAAAATTGAAAGGGCTAGTGTCATTTTTAATAGTTGGAAGTGATTGGAGGGCAACTAAACCCCCCCCCCTCTGACCACCCGGTCCCCATACACGCCCAATCAACATTTTGAGATAGCAGCTTTCTTCAATGTAGTTGAAAGTTCTGGAAATTAGGTCTTTGAAGATGACAACCCCCAGCCCTCAGGGCAAGGGTTGTAAGTTATGCCCTGGGGGCATATAAGGTTTTTATTGAAAGTGTTGCCATAGAAACTTCGAAAGGGCTCATTCGATTGGAAAGTAAAAGGGCTAGTGCCTTTTTTAATAGTTGAAAGTAATTGGAGAGCAACTAACGCCCTCTATTTCCCCAAAAACATCCAATCAAAATTTGAGATAGCAATTTTGTTTAACGTAGGTGAAAGGTCTGGATATTAGGTCTTTGAGGATGGCAATCCCCTCACAACCCTCATGGCAAGGGCTGTAATTTATGCCCTGGGGCATATAAGGTGTTTATAGGAAGTGTTCTCATAGAAACTAAAAAAGGGCTCATTCTATTGGAAATTGAAAGGGCTAGTGCCCTTTTTAATAGTCGAAAGTGATTGGAAGGCTTGACATTTTCAAACAGTTCGTGGTAACGAACTGTAAGTAAGGAGCGACCCGGCTCAATGGTAACCGAAAATCTAAGAAATAGAAATTTGATATACATCAAAGGAATCAGATTTTAATTCTGATCTCAAATATATAAGTTTCATTAAGTTTCATTTTACCCATCAAAAGTTACGTGCCTGAGAAAATTTGGCTGATTTTCGAAAAAAGTGGGAAAGACCCCCTAAAAGTGATAGAATCTTGATGAAAATCAAACCATCATATTCAGCGTATCAGAGAACCCTACTGTAGAGGTTTCAGGCTCCTATCTACAAACATGTGGAATTTTCCATTTTTTTGCCAGAAGAAAGATCACGGATGCTTGTTTATTTGTTTATTTTTTTTTCCCCAGGGGTTATCGTATCGACTCATTGGTCCTAGAATATCGCACGAGGGCTCAATGGAACGTAAGTTAAAAGTTATAGTTCCCTATCTAAGGGACACAAAAAAACGGAGGGAAACTAGGCCCCCTCCCACGCTCATTTTTTTCACACAGTCACCCGATCAAACTTTTGAGATGGCCATTTTGTTCAGCCTGGTCGAACATATGATAAAAATGTCTTTCAGGATGACTTAATCCCCCAAAGTCCCCAGGGGCAGGGCTGAAAGCTATGAACTTTACTCAATTTTAACATATAGTATTGGTTATTGGGAAGTATACAGACTTTTTCAGAGGAGATTTTTTCTGGTAGGTGGGGGAAGGAGAGGGTCGGAGGCTATATGGAAGGATCTTTCTATGCAGGAAGTTTTCATGGGGGAAGGGACATTGCTATGAAGGGGGCGCCGGATTTCCCAGCATTATTAAAGAAAAAGATCAGGAATTAAATAAAAAAAAACAAGTTTTTCAACTGGTCAACTGATTGTGATTAAGAAGTCATTTTTAAAGAACTGGAAAAAAATTCGAACTATAGTTTAAAGAGCAGGGTATTGACTAGGGGGTGAACCCCCTAATATACGTGTTAAAAATTTATGAATATAGAAGTTCGTTACGTAAGTTAATTCTAAGTTACGTATATTTATTACTAATAAAAACGTTCGTAAATAAAATTAAACAAGTTTCGAGAAAGCCATTTAACAAAATATAATATACAAATTTTGTTTTAATTATTCATGTACGGTGAGCAAAAATCAAAACCTGCATTAATTAAAAAACGTTCAAAAATTAAATAAAAAACAAGTTTTTTTAACAGAAAGTAAGGAACGACATTAAAACTTAAAACGAACAGAAATTATTCCGTATATGAAGGGGGCTGTCCCCTCCTCAACACCTCGCTCTTTCCGCTAAAGTTTGACTTTCTCACAAATATATCTTTTTAAAAAACAAAAAAACTTTAGCGTAAAGAGCGCGGCGTTGAGGAGGGGACAGCCCCCTTCATATATTGAATAATTTCTGTTCGTTTTAAGTTTTGATGTCGTTCCTTACTTTCAGTTAAAAAAAAATTGTTTTTTTATTTAATTATAGTAAAGGTCGATGTGGGTACAATGTATGATTTTTTTTTTTCATTTTTTTTTTTTTTTTTTTATAAACATGCACTTATTATAAAACGAGGTTTATTAGGAAATCCGAAAATGGCTAATTCTATTTTAAATCTAAATGGCTAATGGCCTTTTTAATATCCGAAAGTGATTGGAGGGCAACTAGTCCCCCTTCCACGCCCACCTTCCCATTTGCCTACTATTTTTAAAAACTAAATGTTGCCTTAAGATTAAATCAAAATGCACATTGTTAAGGCAAATAATCAATAAGGCATCTCAGCAGTATCCCAAGAACGACTGAGGGTTAGATGTTCAAACTTTCGGGGCTACTTCTGTTCTTAAGATTTAACCAAATCAATATAGCGTAAATGTATCCAAGCTATCAAAGAAAGTAAGCATATTTTTTTGCAAATGGTATCAAGTTTTGTATTTTAGGTCAACTAGAGGAGGTGTGAAACTAAATTGAACACTACTATTTTTGTCCAGATTTTTAAAAGTGTGTATGTTGTTAAAAATTGCTGAAAATTTTTCTCCATCATACAAATAGCAGGCCAAACTATAAAGTCTCAAAAAACCGAAAAGATTCAAAGAATTATTTTCCTTTTCCCTGAAAAGACTATAAAACGAACAGAAATTAATTAAAAAAGCTTTTTCCACAAAATAAGTTTTTCAATGAAAAGGAAAGAACTTCATTAAACAAAAAATGAGCAAAAAGGGTGAAACTACCACAAATCACCATCGATAAATAAATGGAACCCAAAACGAACAGAAATTAACTTTAGTAGGGCTTAAAACCCCTAGGCCTTCCCAAGGGCGGAACATAATTTGCACCTTATTGAAAAAAAATACAAATGAATGTGCATTGTCAGTTTAATATACATACACTGATATTTAGTTATAAAAATGTTAATATTTTTTGATTTATTAAAGTTATAAAAGTAAAAACATTTATATTTTTTCAGTAAAGCGCTAATTAAGTTCTGGCCGTATTGCTTAGCATTGGAGTATTCAAAAACTCGAAAATAAATAAAATCATTATATTTTAAGTGATTATACTACAGGCCTATGAGGAAAATGACAGCATAATGTCTTTTGAATAGTATTGCTTAGTATTGGAGTATTCAATAACTCGAAATTATTAATATCATATATATTTTAAGTAATAACACGACAGGCCTATGAGGGAAATGATAAAATATTGTATTTTGAAAAGCATTGCTTAGTATTGGGGTATGGAAAAACTCGAAATTAATAAAATTATATATATTTAAATTGAGGATACGACAGACCTATGAGGAAAATGATAGAATTATGTTTTTTGTTAAAGTATTGCTTAGTATTGGGGTATGTAAAAGCTCGAAATTTATAAGAATAATATATATTTTAAGTTATGATACAGCAGGCTTATGAGGGAAATGATAGAATAATTTGAAAAGTATTACCTAGTATTGGGATATGCAAAAAATTCTAAATTAATACAATCGTTATATTTTAAGTGATAACACGACAGGCCTATGAGGGAAATGAGAGAAGCGTGTATTTTGAAAAGCATTGCTTAGTATTGGGGTATGGAAAAACTCGAAATTAATAAAATTATATATATTTAAATTGAGGATACGACAGACCTATGAGGGAAATGATAGAATAATGTCTTTTTTTAAAGTATTGCTTAGTATTGGGGTATGTAAAAGCTCTAAATTTATAAGAATCATATATATTTTAAGTTATGATACAGCAGGCTTATGAGGGAAATGATAGAATAATTTGAAAATTATTGCCTAGTAGTGGGATATGCAAAAAATTCTAAATTAATACAATCGTTATATTTTAAGTGATAATAATACAGACCTATGAGGGAACTGAGAGAAGATTGTATTTTGGAAAGCATTGCTTAGTATTGGGGTATGCCAAAAAAACCCTCAAAATTAATAAAATTATAAATGTTTTAAGTGATGATACGACAGGCCTATGAGGGAAATGATAGAATAATGGCTTTTGAGAAGTATTGCTTTGTATTGGGGTATGCAAAAACTCGAAATTAATAAAATTATATAATTTTTAATTGATGATACGACATACTTATGAGGGAAATGATAGAATAATGTCTTTTTTAAAAGTGTTTCTTAGTATTGGTGTATTTAAAATCTCTAAATTAATAAAATGGGCATGTGATAATACGTCAGGCCTATGAGGGAAATTATAGAATATTGTCTTTTGAAAAGTATTGCTTAGTATTGGGGTATGCAAAAAAACTCAAAATCAATAAAATTATAAATGTTTTAAGTGATGATACGACAGGCCTATGAGGGAAATGAGAAAATAATGGCTTTTGAAAAGCATTGCTTTGTACTGGGATATTGATAAACTCGAAATTAATAAAATTATATATATTTAAATTAAGTATACTACAGACCTATGAGGAAAATGATAGAATAATGTCTTTTTTTAAAGTATTGCTTAGTATTGGGGTATGTAAAAGCTCGAAATTTATAAAATGGGCCTGTGATAATACGACAGGCCTATGAGGGAAATTATAGAATATTGTCTTTTGAAAAGTATTGCTTAGTATTGGGGTATGCAAAAAAAACCTCAAAATTAATAAAGTCATATATATTTTGAGTGATGTTACGACAGGCCTATGAGGGAAATGATAGAATAATGGCTTTTGAGAAGTATTGCTTAGTATTAGGGTATGCAAAAACTCGAAATTAATAAAATTATATATATTTTAATTGATGATACGACATACTTATGAGGGAAATGATAGAATAATGTCTTTTTTAAAAGTGTTGCTTAGTATTGGGGTATGTAAAAGCTCGAAATTAATAAAATAGGCCTGTGATAATACGACAGGCCTATGAGGGAAATTATAGAATATTGTCTTTTGAAAAGTATTGCTTAGTATTGGGGTATGCAAAAAAACTCGAAATCAATAAAATTATACATATTTTAAGTGATGATACGACAGGCTTATGAGGGAAATGATAAAATAATGTCTTTTGAAAAGTATTGCTTAGTATTGGGGTATTCAAAAATTCAAAATTAATAAAATTATGTATATTTTAAGTGATGATACCACAGGCCTATGAAGGTAAATTATAGAATAATGTATTTTGAAAAGTATTGCTTAGTATAAATCGTTATATTTTAAGTGATGATACGACGGGCCTATGAGGGAAACGATAGATTAATGTCTTTTGAAAAGTATTGCTTACTGTTGTGGGTATGTAAAAACTCGAAATTAATAAAATCATATATATTTTGTGATGATACGATAGGCCTATGAGGGTAATGATTTAATAATGGCTTTTCAAAAAGAATTGCTTAGTATTATGGTATGCAAAAACTCAAAATTAATAAAATCATACATTTTAAGAAATGTTACGACAGGCATATGTGGGATATGATAGAATAATGTTTTTTGTTCTCTGACACCCTGAAACCGAAGACATAATTTTCATAGAGGTTCTTTGACTTTTAGGATTAGATTACACTAGGTTCGGTGAATAGTCATCTTACATTCAAACATCAAAACCATAGTATTCTCCGACATGCTGAATCTGAAAGTGTAATTTTCATGGAGATTCTTTGACTTTTTAGGGTTTACTTACACTAGGTTAAGTGGCCCGCCATCATTACGTAACACCCACATGCGTATCTTCCTCAGTTATATCCGGGGATCCCCCTCGGGCCCCCTGGAGAATAATGTCATGTTAGAATTTCTCATCCGTAACACGGGTAAACATTTGCCATTATGTAAGAAGAAATCACATACGCCATTATGTTCAGTGCAAATATTTCACGCTATTGAAGAGAGGCGTTTGTCCCCTCAAAATATTCGCTTGTTGTTTTGTTTTTTCAGTATTTTCATTTGGCCCTTAAAAGCCCCATTTTTGTTCGTTTTTCTTTCATTATGTTATTTCAGGCAATTTTTTTTTAATAAATAATATATTTAATAAATAAATAAATCTTTAAAAACATCTTGTAAAAAATAAAAAAACGCATTGAAAGAAAAAAACGCCTTGAAAGAAAAAAATATTTGAAAGAAAAAACAACTTGAAAAAAATCCCGAAGAAAAAAGATCTCTTAAAGTATTATGTAACATACCACCTGTGCACTGCCATTACACACCACCCCCGTGTGCTCCTACTCAGTTCCAAGTGGGACTTCACCGCTTGACTAACGGTCTCTAACACGTCCTATTGCGTAAAATTTGCATAACCAAACATTCCCTATGACGTTACATTTGCATCTCTTCGAGAACATTCGATATTGAATAACAACCAAAGAAAACTCTCCTTACGACGTGATAAGCAAATGTAAATACTCCCTATGACGTAACAAACACCTACTCTCGTTTAATGACGGGTTAGGGCTATTGTGGAATCCTGGGATGTGCTTGAAACAGGGATGCGTTTGAAACTACGGATAAGGATGCGTTTAAAGTGGTTATAGGGATACTACTTTTGGTTATAGAAAAGTAGCTTCATGTAGTCATCTCATCATTGAAAAAACGATTACACAAACTTTGTGCTAGTTATAGGCAAGCAGATCCATCTCATTAAAGGACAACAATATAAAATTGTTATTCGTTTTCCTTGTTTGTAAGAATATGTCTTGATAAATTTTTTAGTATTGAAAATTTTCCTTTCTGCATCATTTTCGGAAATGGAAGGGAGGCACCATACGATCAAAAATTTTTAAGGGAGCCCTGGTAAAACGAAGTTTGGAAACCACTGCCCTAAATGGTTCCAATGCAATCATGAGGCTGCATAATGAAAGTAAAACCATTTCTTATTCTATATTTTAATTCTATAAGGACAGATTTACGCTTTATATCATCAGCATTCCTTGTATGTTTACAGTCCTTTTATTACGAGCACACTTTTTTGTTCCAGGTCGACCAGGTTCCATATAATATTAATGAAGAAAACTGGTTTTCAAATGGAATATCAATGCTGTAGCTCCTTTACTTTTTCCTTAATATCATCCAAAACAAGATTCTCCTTTTATTTTTATTTTTTCATCGTTGGTTTTTATTGCCACAGATTTGTTAGGCTACCTGTATATGTTTTTTTTTTTTTTAGAATTCATCCAAATAACGACTGTAAGCATTGATTCGACAGTCTTATCTTATACATCCCAAATTACCTGTCTAGTTTATGTATTTTATTGTTTCTTATTGATCCTTTCTCAACGTCATTCCTTTACTGCTCTGTGGCTGTTTCCGAAGGACTCTTCCGCTGGGGAAGGAATAAATGAATAGTAAGTTGTCCTAAATATTAATGGCATATTATAAGTTAGAATTTTACTAACAAGTTAATTCATTAAATCATAGACACAGACGTCTAACCACATGTGAACTCATTTTTTTTTGTAAAACAAGTTATTTAGCTTGTTTACTGAGCTAAAGCTTGAACAATTTTTTAGGTTTAGCTTTAAAAAAAAATTAATGATGAATTTTAAAATTTCTTCATTTACTTATTCGCACTTTCTTAACTGAAAATTGTTTAATCAAAAATAATGATCACTAACATTAGCAGTTTTATCCATAGATAACCCCAAACCTTTTCAGAAGCTGGAGCAGGGGCGTAAATTGCTATGGGGGGCAGTGCAGTGGCAGTGGCAGGGATAAGCAGTTGCGGGTGGCAACTGCTTATCCTAGAACTTGATTCGCACACACATCTAGCCCCGACCCCAGTTTGAACCCCTCCCCTCCCGAAATGAAGTATACTTAAAAACTCTTGTCAAAACTAAGATAAGCCTGCATAATTCAATTCAAGCATCAACAGAAACGGGACATTTTTCTTCAGTATATCTTTACCGTTATGGTACTATTTGGCTCAGTCTTCACTGTCATCTTCACTTGATTTGGGAAAATTGGCTCCAACTTGTCCCTCCTCCCCCCTCCCGGATTTTGACGAAATTACGTCACTGAGTTGGAGAAGGAAAATTTTTTTCTTACAAATCAGCGGATTCACCGTCGAGCGCTGCTGCTGCTCGTCTTTGGAGTTTCAAACTCTGCAGGAACTTTTACAGTTCTTAAATTTGGAAGGCTAAAATCCCTTAATCAATATTTTTCTAGATAATGAAAACATATTTGAGAAACATAAGAGGAGACTAGTCCCGTCTTTCACCCCTCATTTCTCCTCTTATGTCTTTCTAAGTTTGGCAATTGACGGTTTCATTGTTATATATGAACTGGAAGTTCAAAAAGTATTCGCATCTAATTTTGCTAATATTAACAAATCAGTTGTTTCTTCAGTCAATTCTTCCTTTTGTTGATGACAGCACCCTTGGGTCTGCTGCAAAAACTGAGCCTGAGTTCTGTTTTAATTTGTATGTGGAGGTGATTCTTCGGCTGGATTTTATTTGCCTGGTCCTTAATGATGACAATTGGACCTTTCTGATTCTTTTGCAGACATCTCTGGCTTCACCCCAGCAGTCTGAAATCTATCGCTCAGAGGGTACGGTATCGTTCAGAGGGTTCTTAGTAGATCTAAAGATTGGTATGTCCTGTTTTTTGGTGTTCTTCTTGATGAAAGCCCCTTCTTCATGAATTATTCTCTATCACAAGTAGCGCAATAGCGCTGCCTAAGTAAGGAATTAACTAATAGGAAGATATCGAGGGATTTTGGAGCTTTTAGGAAACTTGAACACATTTTTCTGGGATTGATTTCAAGAAATCTGTTTCATTCTTTCATCCAGTCTTACGTCTCTTATTGTCCTACAGTATCGATGTCAACCTTTTCTTCATTTCTAAAACCTCTCTCTAGATATTTTCTCGCTTGACATTTCCTTTTATCCAAAAGTTTGACCTTGAAGTAGCACTTTGCACTTTTTTTTTCTTTTGTTTCTCTATTGACAAACTTTTTTTTTAGCTTTGACCTATTGAAACAAATAAATATGTGCTATTCTATGAGTTTATCTCTCAAATACTGGTTCAGAATTGCCATATATCAAAAAAGGAAGGATGTTTAGTGGACATTTACAGATGTTCATGGATACCTTTGAGTGGCATCCATAACAATGAAAGTTAAATTTGCAACTGTTTTTGCAAATTTACAACTCCATTTACAACTGTTTTTGTACATGTTATTAAAAGCAGTAGACTATTTCCTTGGGTGATGTTCAGCAGCTACGTCTTAATCAAGAAAAAATGCTGCTCCCACATGAATTTGATGTTTCGGACAATCTATACACTGAATTGGTCAGTTATGTTAAGCTTCAGATAATGTAATCTGCTGGTTTCTAATAGTTTTAGCAAACAGAAATTGACTTTAAGTGGATTCTGGCTGTTCTTGATAAGTCTGAGCAAGAAAAATTCCTTCTCTCAAGCTTATATTTACCACTGTGCAATGTATATAATTTGCAAACGTTTTCAAAAATTCTTTCAAACATTGTTCTGTAGACTACTTTATGTTTAATCATCATAGCTGCTGGTAAACTGAATTCTAATCTCTCCAGAAATACTCATTTTAGTGATGCGCTAACTATTTTTACTATGATAATAGTATCCGAATCTTTGATAGCTTCTATCTTTCTAGTGAAAGTATCACACATTCTGAAATAATTCATCAGCTAGAAACTTTTAGCTTTGCCCCTTAATTTTCCTGAGAATTCCTGTTTCCAACTGTCGATAAAATTCAAGTCTTTCTATGAGACTATTGGAGCTGATAACTGGCATTAAAACAATAAAAATTTAGGGAACTAACATGGGACGGGGGGGGGCGAGATGCTTGAGTACAGTGCTGTCGTGTCCAAACGACTTGCGAATTAAGCGTTTGTTGGATAATAATAAAAGAAAATTACAGTTTTTCAAAGAGAAGTAAAGAGGATAATAAAAACCTAAAATGTACAGAATTAAAGTCGTATAATAACCTAAACATAAAAAGAACAGAAATCACTATGAATGAATAAACAAAACCAAAGACGTAGAGAAATAAAATGAATAGTCAAGGCATGCTTAAAATAGACAAACATTACCAACAATCTGAGTTTGGCTGCCCCCCTCTCAAACACTCTAAAGAGAACTGGCAATTGTACTTTAATAAAAGTGATTCACATTTTTACTTTTTTTTTCTTGAAAGAAAAAATTTAAATACTAATTAAATTTACAGGAAATAGACAAACAATTTCTAACAGCAAATACATTTGTAGTTTTCAATTTCTTTACTTTTAAATTATCTATTGGTAATTTGTTGAAGCAATCTGTTTGAAAAAAATCAATCAGTGAATCAAAAGGTATTGATTTTTAACATATTTAAAATATACGAATCCAAAAACAGAAAAAAATCGAGGAAAATTTAGTGCATTTTTAACTATAGAAACTAAATTGATTGTTCCAGTTGTACGGATATAAAAATTTAATTCATAGAGGATAAGCAGTATTAAATTTTACGTTATAATGAAACAGAAAAAAAACTGTTGAAAATATAAAGCAAATATTTTCAGTAAAGCACAAACGACATTTCAGCCTTTAGGCTTTAAGGGGTAGCAGACCGACTCTTAATTTGCAGTAATTTCAGTTTAGTTTCAAGTTTGCCGTGGTCACTCCATTTAAATAATTTTTTTTTAAGATTAGCAAGAAGAAATACAAGAAGTAAGTACCCATAAAGCATATATATGCTTGTGTATTTAAAATGGGAATTGCTGGAAATTCCAGCATATTCCAGCATACAATGAGTTTTCTTATGCAAGCATAAAATGAACTGTTCAATAGAAAATTCTAATATCAACAAAAAAAAGAAAAAAAAATAAATAGAAATTGAAAAAAAACGTACAAAATTATTAATATGTAATAATTTTAACTTATTATAGCAATTCTCCTTCTTCAGAAATTGAGATGCACAAACAAATGGATACAAAGAATAGTCCAAGAAAATCATAAAAATAGTAGAGCAATGAATAACCAAACATAGCAAGGCCGTACCCAGGACTTATTGGAGGGGAAAGCCCCGGCCCCAAATTATAATGCGATGCCCGTGTCTACCAAACCGGTTCTGCAAATATCGGGTTTGGTGCTACCCTATTTACAGTATACCCTATCCCAGGGTATGATAACGCGATCAAGGGGTAGCAGACCGACTCTTAATTTGCAGTAATTTCAGTTTAGTTTCAAGTTTGCCGTGGTCACTCCATTTAAATCATTTTTTTTTTAAGCTGAGCAAGAAGAAATACAAGAAGTAAGTACCCATAAAGCATATAGATGCTTGTGTATTTAAAATGGGAATTGCTGGAAATTCCAGCATATACCAGCATACAATGAGTTTTCTTATGCAAGCATAAAATGAACTGTTCAATATAAAATTCTAATATCAACCAAAAAAAGAAAAAAAAATAAATAGAAATTGAAAAAAAGCGGACAAAATTATTAATATGTCATAATTTTAACTTATTATATCAATTCTACTTCTTCAGAAATTGAGATGCACAAACAAATGGATACAAAGAATATTCCAAGAAAATCATAAAAATAGTAGAGCAATGAATAACCAAACATAGCAAGGCCGTACCCAGGACTTATTGGAGGGGAAAGCCCCGGCCCCAAATTATAATGCGATGCCCGTGTCTACCAAACCGGTTCTGCAAATATCGGGTTTGGTGCTACCCTATTTACAGTATACCCTATCCCAGGGTATGATAACGCGATCGAGATGGTCAAATAGCCACATTCTAAAACCAAATGTACCCGCCTTGGGTTACGGCTAGAAAATCTTTTAACTCTCTCCTTGGAGGTAACAAACCTCCCTGTCAGTATAATAATTACGGTACCTCGTAGCTCTATTCCTACCCTGCCTGGGTTGCGGAAATTAGTACACAGTTTGTAGAAAATACCTTACTTGTATTCTTCCAAAAGGTCACAATAGTACCACAAAAATATATATATCCCCGAATGGGGTCAAAACGCAGACTAAAACAAAATAATAATCTTTACAGCACTGTCCGTAGGGGTGGACTGTCACTTGGCCCAGCCAATCAGCTACATCCCCAATCAACCCCAATTTTACCTCTTAGATTTATCTTTCAATGACTCCCAAACCAGGAAGTACGAAAATAGAACTTAGTTTAGAACTTAGTATTGCAAAACCACTATCGCTTAGTAACGGAATTTAACCTGTCTTTTGAAATTATACTATAAGCAAATGTAATTAAGAAAACGAAAACAGGTCATTTATCTGAAAGGAAAAGAAACAGGGGTTGGAACCCCAACACCTCCCCCCGTAAGATAAATGACCGCCCAAACGCTACCTTGGTCCACCCTTACAAACATAAACACTTAACTTCAACTTTACAAAATCTATTTGCCTTCTCTCTTCCACCCGTGTCTGTGCTCCTATTTCCACCGCTTGGCTCTGGATCTGTCGTCCTCGACACGTCTCTACTGTAGGACCACCATGGTCTACATCGTATAGTATCCGCATTAAATTTTGAAAGTTGAAGTCTTCAAGATTCGTAGATAATAATTGTGCGTAGCACAATCAAAACAAAAAATTTTCTCGCTCTCACGAATTTACATTTGAGAGAAGCAGAGAATCAGTTTCTGGCACATGTGATGATGCCAGCCATCGTGAAAGATTTGGCTGCACTAGCCTCTTAATTTCCATCTGTAGAAACAACCCCGCATCTCAATCACAAAGTGAATTACCCCTTGGTATAATTTCAAATAATCTAAGGCCGAAAATGCAAAGGCCTGTGAAAATGATAAGGGTACTGGGAATAAAGTAAAATTTTGAGCGAACCATGAACCGCCTTTTTCTTGGGTTTTCTCCCCTAGGATAATTAATGTGTGTTAATGCGTTGAAGCCAATTGAAGATGAAACTTGGATATATCTCTCACTGAATACAATTGTCCGGAAATAATTGTCGATTCCCATGAAGAATAACAGCTATGATTAGGGTTACTGGACAAGGGTTTGGGTGAAGTATGAAGTGACTGAGAGAGAGTATCCCCCAAGGACTCCAGATCAGTAAGGCAAAATCTCGGTAAAGGGATCACAACTTGTCCGCCAGTTGTGCATTGAGGAAAAGGGCTATCTTTCGTGACTTCCTGTAGGGGATCTACCCCAAGGGATTCCTCCCACTCATAAAAGAACAAACCCTCTTTTGAGTTGATCAGACCAACATCAGATTCCTTCCCAAATCTTTCCAATCCGACTCGATATTTCATATCTCCTAACTTTCCCCCAACCCGTTGTAGGTCAATCATCTCTATTTTGTAACCATCTTGTTTTATTCCCCATGGGTCTTTGACCTCTTTTTCCCCTTATTATTTATGTTTTCAAGGCACAGCCCATCCAACATTTTATTTTTCTCCCTATTATTTATGTTTTCAAGGCAGAGCCCATCCAATATTTTTTTATTTTTCGCTACTGCAGGCTGAATCTCCAAATTTTGTCTCTTCTTTGCATTCCTCTTTTCGTCTCTATTTTTCTTAATTTTGTCATTTGCGCAAAATAATAAATCATCGTTATATCTGATGTGGACTCCAGTGTCCACTATCTTTGACTGCATTACTTCATTGTAGCTCCGTTTAATATCTCTTTTCTCTCTTTTAGTCTTCTTTATTCTTACCGCAGAAACAAATAGTTCGTTATCAAATGGGAAATGAGTTCCGACATTTGGTTTTTCATATTGTACTAAACTTTCTCGAATTTTTACGAGGAAAAGCGCGTACAATAGATTTTGTCTCCTTATTCTCTGGTACAATCAGCGCTTCATTTTGGCCTGTACTTGTTAGCGTCTCATATTCATTAAAAGTGTTCTCAAGTTTTCCGTTTTCTGGAAATTTTCCAGAAAAATCATTCTCGCGCGTCTTATTTTCAATATTTTGTGGTCTTTTTACTTCCGTATCCCATTTTTGTGCATGATCAATATTTTGAAAACTCGTATTAAGTATTTCATTTTTCCGACAGGGCGGCGTAGCCTCCCAATTTGTTTTATGGGCCGGTCCACCTTTCCCCGTAGGCAACAAAGTATCATGTTTTCCCGTAAAAGTGTTTAATGTCTGGTAATTTTGTTTTTCTCGCGATTGATTCTTAGACAAATTATTATGGCTATCTGACAGCCTAGAAGTTGGTTGTAATAAAATCTCACTTTCTAGAATTCCCCAGCGGGCTTCGATTAGAACTATCATGGTTCTTTTAAACTCATCCTTTTTTTCTCTAGCTATTCTTCCTTCCTCCATGAAATTTGATATTCGTTGTGCCATATCTATTTGAGTGCTATTTCGCGAGCTCCTGCTGGATCTCGATTCAACACAGTTCCTTCTACTCGGACTACTTTGACTCAGCCTGTCATTATTTCTTCTAAATTCCTTTTCTGAAATCATTTGTTCCATATCTGTATTTTCTCTTTCTTTATAGGCTACTCTAGCCCTTCCGTCCTCTTTTCTATTCTTTCTAATTTCATCTTTCTCAGCCTGCATTTTTTTCTTATATTCTCGGAACTCTCTCTCTAAGGCCTCCAGATTAGCCTTTCTTTCTATTTTAATACTTTTTCTATGTGCTTCACTCGCCCTTTTCGGTCTTGAGTTAATCTCATCTCTGTCCGACATAATTTCAAAATTCCGCTAACTTCAAATTACCTCTTCAGTCTAACTGAAAATTCTTTTATCCATTTAACTTCCGGTCTCTTGCGAAAAATTGTTTTGACACGCAGCAATTTTAGCCTTATATTTTTGAATACTAATTAGTTGCGCGATATATTGATTCGTAAATTTTTCAATTATGATTTCACAAGGCACAGCCCATAAGAGATCTTCATAATTCTATTAATTGATTCCGTATTTCTTTTTTCTCTTTATATGTAACCAAAATAGGCTACTATCACTATGTAGGCTAACTCAACTAATTTTTTCGAAAACGCAGAATTCTTTTATTATCAACGCTGTTAATAATTCCTGTTCTTGCTGCCACCACTTATTGGGGTGTAAGCACGGGTGTCGCCACTTATTGATGCAAAAATGGCGCAAAAAGGTTGCTATGGGACTTACTCGAAGGGGAGAACCCCTTGTCGGCCTAAATATGATTGAAATTCCCACTCTTACCCCAACGGTTCTGCAAATATCGGGTTTGGTACTACCCTATTTACAGTATACCCTGTCCCAGGTTATGATAACGCGATCGGGTTGTCAAATAGCCACTTTCTAAAGCCAAATGTACCCGCCTTGGGTTAAGGCTAGAAAATCTCTTAACCCTCTCCTTGGAGGTAACAAACCTCCCTGTCAATATAATAATGACGGTACCTCGTAAATCTATTCCTACCAGTAGAGATGCCTCAGGAGGTCTGAACAGGGCTCCTTATATGGGCATAAAGTCATTAGGGAGAACACGTGGTTAATCAAAGTGGGACACCTGTGCTGTCAGTCATTAATCAAATTGTTTCCGGGCAAAGTTTAATAATGTCTGACAGATGACGTCAAGTTAATTAATGTCTCTGGAGTTCAACCAGAATTGTTTCCGAAGCAAAGTTTAGATCACACATGACAGATAATGTCATGATTGATTGATTGACAAGAAAGGGGAATTAATTTGTTGTTTCTAAGGGGAATTATTGATTCACTAAAGGTGACTTAATTTGTTGTTTCTAAAGAGAATTGTTTCCGAGTGAAAGTTTTGATCTTAGCGATGAAGTGATTAGTGTGCGAAAGGGTTTCATTGTAATTTCAATTTTGAAAGCAAAGAGATGCCAAAAACAAAAGGAACTCGCTGAAATTACGTTTCGGGATTATTTGGGCGAAACCGTTTTAGCCATTTTAGGGAGTTATTTCGGCGAAACAGTTAGAGACATTTTAAAAGATGATTTTAGAAAAGGTTTTAGAAGAGAATTTGAGAGTAAAGCTCTGTGGTCATTATAATACACAGTTGTATTTTAACAGTGTCGTGAGGTCCCCTACCCCAACTCCAAAGGGTTCCGATCCCCCTACCCCAACCCAAAGGGTTCCAATCCCCCTACCCCAACCCCGAAGGAAGCCCCCAGTCCTCAAAGGTCTTCCAAGCTCCCAAAGGGCCTCTGAACCCACCAAGGCCCTCCACCCGGCTCCACACGGCCCACCGGCGTCCCAAGGAAAAAACGGCGCACAAGTGCCCCCCGACCCCCAAAGGGCGCCCGGGCCCCCAAAGGCCCTCCCCGGGTCCCCCCAGTTCCCCCCGTCTCCCAAAGGACCACTCGGCGCGACAGGGCCCTCAGACCCCCCCACGTCCCCTCTGGGCTCCCAAAGGCCCTCCCCCGGATCCTCAAAGGTCCTCCAGGCTCCCAAAGGGCCCCCGGACCCCCAAACACTCCTGAGCCCCCATTATAATACCTTTTTAAGGCTTTATTATGTCTTTTCAGAACAAATTATTATTTTAGGGAATTATTTCGGCGAAACAGATAGAGACATTTTAAAATATGATTTTTGAAGAGATTTTAGAAGAGGATTTGAGGGTGAAACTCTGTGGTCGTTATAATACACAATTTCCATTTGAACAGTGTCATGAGGTCCTCTACCCCCGCACCCAACGGTTCCCATCCCCCAACCCCACCCCCGCACGAAACCCCCCGGCCGCCAATGTCCCCCCACCTCCCCAAGGCCCCCCTCGCCCTCCAGGCCCCCCCACACCCTCAAAGGCCCTCCCCCGGCCCCGGCGTTCGTTGAGGTGTGTTGTGTGAAAACTATGATTTGGGGTGTATGGGTTGCGATTTTTTACTTGTCTGAGGTGGATTTCTTAGTTTTTAATAGGTATGTGTTGTCTGAAACTTATGATTTTGGATGGGTGGTTTGCTATTTTTGAATTTTCTGAGATGAAGTTTATTAGTATTTAATAGGTGTGTGTTTTCTGAAAATTATGATTTGAGGTGTATAATTTGCTATTTCCGACTTTTCGTAACCAGATTTCTTAGTCATTGGTAGGTGTGTGGTGTCTGAAACCTATGATTTGGGATGTGTGGGCTGCTATTTTTGACTTTTCTGAGCTAGGTTTCTTAGCCTTTCACAGGTGTGTGCGGTCAGAAAATTATGATTTGGGATTTGTAGTTTGCTTTTTGGACTTTTCAGAGCTAGGATTCTTAGTCCCTCACAGGTATTTTTTGTCTGAAACCTATAGTTTGGGATGAATAGTTGGCTATTTCAGGCTTTTATGAGCCAGGCTTCTTAGTATTTCGTAGGTGAATATTGTCTGAAACTTACCATTTGGGATATGTAAATTACTATTTCGGGATTTTCTGAACTAGATATCTTAGTCTTTCGTTGATGTGTCTTGTCTGAAACCTATGATTTGGGATGGGTGGATTGCTATTTTTGACTTTTCTGAGCTGGATATCTTAGCCGTTCATAGGAGAGTGTTGTCTGAAACTTATGAGTTGGGATTGTTAATTTTCTATTTCTGGCTTTTCTGAGCTAGATTTCTTAGCCTTTCATAGGTGTGTCTTGTCAGAAAATTATGATTTGGGATGTGTAGTTTGCTATTAGGACTTTACAGAGCTAGGATTCTTTGTCCATCATAGGTATTTGTTGTCTGAAACCTATAGTTTGGAGTGAGTAGTTTGCGATTTCAGTCTTTTATGAGCTAGGTTTCTTAGCCTTTCGTAGGTGTGTGTTGACTGAAACTTATTATTTGAGGTGCGTAATTTGCTATGTCCGAATTTTCATAGCCAGATTTCTTAGTATTTTGTTGGTGTGTGTTGTCTGAAACCTATGCTTTGGGATGTTAGGCTTGCTATTTTTGACACTTCTGAGCTTGATCTGTTAGACTTTCATAGGTGTGTGTTGACTGAAATCTATAGTTTTGGTTGAGTTTTTTGATATTTTTGTCTTTTCTGAGCTAGGTTTTTTATCCTTTCATAGGTGTATTGTATGAAGCTTATGATTTGAGGGGTGTAATTTGCTAGTTGGACTTTTAATAGCTAGGATTCTTAGTCTCTCATAGGTGTTTGTTTTCTGAAACTTCTAGTTTGGGATGAATAATTTGCTATTTCAGGCTTTTCTGAGCTAAGGTTTCCTAGTATTTCGTAGGTGAATGTTGTCTGAAACTTATGATTTGGGATATGTAAATTACTATTTCGGCTTTTCTAAGCTAGATTTCTTAGAAAGAGGTTGGATTAAGTTAGGTTAGGTTAAGTTAGGTTAAGTTAAGTTAGGTTAACTTATACTGATCGCTCATGATAATTTACACTAATCTAACCTAACTTAATAAAAACTAACCTAAACTAGCCGAGTGGTGTTGGTGGTTAGATGAATGAATTGAATTTAAGAAGTGAAAGTTTATAAAGTGAAACTTTTTATCTTCATGGTAAATAGTTAAAAAACGATTAGCTGAAGTCATATATTATCGTTCCAATTTGATAAAAGAACTAAATTTTTCTAGGAGCTTCTAAAAAATAGGGTCTTATAATAAGTATTATTCATTTTCATTGTTACGCTTCTTAACTGAGAAAACTTTTTTTTCTCATCTCAAGAAAATCCATATGATAACTTTCACAATTGATTGTTATTCAAGACAAAACAGAATTAAATTGGAGCCAGAATTAAAGTGGAGCTCCATATCTTCATGAAGAATATTCACAATCAAAGTATAACTTTTCCTCTCTTCTATGAAAAATTTGGAACAGAACTTTAAATTTTTCATCTCTTTGAGAAAAGTCGGAACTGAATTTGAGAAAATTTATAATTAAAGTGAAACTTTTTATCTTCATGTAAAATAATCAAACTTATAATTTGACTCTTTGTATCTTCAATGGAAAAATTCAGAATTGAAATTTATATTTTTTCTTGGAGAAATACGAGTTGACTTCTGTTCATATTTTGTATTCAGACTTTAATACTGATATTCTCGATCGAAGCATGAACTTCACTATCTTCTATGACAAGTATGGAACATAGATTTAAAGTTCTTCATCCCCTTGAGAAAAAAATCTAAACTGTAGTGGACATTAGTATATTATTTTTGGAAAATAGTTTTGATCAATATCTTATCTCATTTTAATTGAGAAAATTCAGAATCGAAGTTGAACTTTTCTTCTTACGAGAACCTATTTGGAACAGAAATTTAAAATTTTTAATCTCTTTGACAAAGGTCTGAACTGAATTTAAGAAAATTTATAATTAAAGTAAAGCTTTTTATCTTCATGGAAAATAATCACATTCATAATATGAATTTTCATATCTTCTACGGAAAAATTTAGAACTGAACTTTAAATTTTTTATTGGGGAAATTAGAATTGAACTGCGTTCTTTGGTAAAATTCAGAATAGAACTTGAATATTCATGATCAAAGCATAACTTTCCCTATTTTCTATAATCAATTTGGAACAGAACTTTAAATTTCTTCATGTCCTTGCAAAAAACATCTGAATTGAAGTGGAAATTTTTATGTTATTTTTGGGAAAATAGATTTGATCAATAACTTATTTCATTTTCATTGAGAAAATTCAGAATCGAAGTTGAACTTTTCTTCTTCCGAGAAAATTTTTGGAACAGAACTTTAAATTTTTTCATCTCTTTGAGACAGATCGGAATTGGATTTAAAAAAATTTATAACTAACGTGACGTGTTTTATCTTTATTGAAAATAATAACAATCATAGCATAGGTTTTTCGACCTTCTACTGAAAAATTTAGAAGTGAAATTTAAATAAATTATGCCTTGGTGAACTATAAACTGAAGTGGAAGATTCTTATTTTCTCTAGAGAAATTAGAATTGAAATGTGTTCTTTGGTAAAAATCAAAAGAGAACTTGAACTTTTCTATCTTTTATGAATAATTTGGAACAGTATTTTAAATTTTTTCATCTCTTTGAGAAAAGTCGGAACTGAATTTAAGAAAATTTAGAATTAAAGAGAAACTTTTTATCTTCATGGAAAATAATCACAAATCATACTATAACTTTTCCAATCTTCTACGGAAAAATTTGAACTAAACTTTAAACTTTTTTGTCTTGGTGAACTTAAAACTGAAGTGGAAACTTTTTATTTTCTCTGGAGAAATTAGAATTGAATTGTGTTCTTTGGTAAAATTCAGAAGAGAACTTGAACTTTTCTAACTTCTTTGAAAAATTCGGAACAGTATTTTAAATTTTTTCATCTCTTTGAGAAAAATCTGAACTGAAGTGGAAACTTTTTATATTATTTTGGAGAAAAAGAATTGATCATGTCAGAAATAGCAACTTACAAACCTCAAACCATAAGTTTCAGACAGCACACGCCTACAAAATACTAAGAAACCTTAGCTCAGAAAAGCCTGAAATAGCCAACTACTCATCCCAAACTGTAGGTTTCAGACAAAAAAAAACATATGAGGGACTAAGAATCCTAGCTCTGAAAAGTCCAAAAAGCAAACTACAAATCCCAAATCATAATTTTCTGACAGTACACACCTATGAAAGGCTAAGAAATCTAGCTCAGAAAAGTCAAAAATAGCAAACCACTCATCCCAAATCATAGGTTTCAGTCAAGACACACCAATGAACGGTTAAGAAATTCATTTCAAAATAGTAAAAAAATAGAAACCCACACGTCCCAAATCATAAGTTTTAGACAAGACACACCCACGAAATACTAAGAAATCTAGCTTAGAAAAGCTCGAAATAGTAATTTACATATCCCAATTCATAAGTTTCAGACAACATTCACCTACGAAATACTAAGAAACCTTAGCTCAGAAAAGCTTGAAATAGCCAACTACTCATCCCAAACTAGAAGTTTCAGACAACAAACACCTATGAGGGACTAAAAATCCTAGCTCTTAAAAGTCCAAAAAGAAAACTACACCTCCCAAATAATAATTTTCTGACAACACACACCTATGAAAGGCTAAGAAGTCTAGCTCAGAAAAGTCAAAAATAGCAAACCACTCATCCCAAATCATAGGTTTCAGTCAACACACACCTATGAAAGGCTAAGAAATCCAGCTCAGAAAAGTCAAAAAGTAGCAAGCCACAAATCCCAAATCATAGGTTTCAGACAACACACACCTACGAAAGACTATGAAATCTGGCTATGAAAAATCGGAAAGAGCAAATTACACACCTCAAATCAAAAGTTTCAGACAATACACACCTACGAAATACTAAGAAACCTTAGCTCGGAAAAGCCTGAAATAGCAGACTACTCATCCCAAACTATAGGTTTCAGACAACCAATACCTTTGATTGACTAAGAATCCTAGCTCTGAAAAGTCCAAATAGCAAACTACACATCCCAAATCATAATTTTCTGACAACACACACCTATGAATTGCTAAGAAACCTAGCTCAGAAAAGTCAAAAATAGCAAATTAAAAATCCCAACCCATAAGTTTCAGACAACACACACCTATGAAAGACTAAGAAATCCAGCTCCGAAAAGTCAAAAATAGCAATCCACCCATCCCAAATCACAGGTTTCAGACAACACACACCAACGAAAGACTAAAAAATCTAGCTTAGAAAAGCCGAAATAGTAATTTACATATCCCAAATCATAAGTTTCAAACAACATTCACCTACGAAATACTAAGGAAACCTTAGCTCAGAAAAGCCTGAAATAGCAAACTATTCATCCCAAACTAGAAGTTTCAGCCAACAAACACCTATGAGAGACTAAGAATCCTAGCTCTGAAAAATCCAACTAGCAAATTACACACCTCAAATCATATGTTTGATACAACACAAACCAATGACAGTCTATGAAATATAAGACATAAAATGCAAAAATAGCGAACCATTTATCCTAAACTATATATTTCAGACAGGACCCACCTATTAAAGGCTATCAGATCCACCTCAGAAGTGTCAAAAATTGCAAGACTCACATCCCAAAGCATATGTTTAAGACAACACACACCAACAAAAGACTAAGAAATCTGGTTATGAAAAGTCTGAAATAGCAAATTACGCACCTCAAATCATAAGTTTCAGTCAACACACACCTACGAAAGGCTAAGAAACCTAGCTCATAAAAGCCTGAAATAGCAAACTACTCATTCCAAACTATAGGTTTCAGACAACAAAGACCTATGATGGACTAAGAATCCGAGCTCTGAAATGTCCAAATATCAAACGGATTATCCCACATCATAATTGTCAGACAGCACAAACCTATAAATATATAGAAAATCTTTCTCATAAAATCAGGAAATAGAAAATAAAGCATCTCGGATAATGAGTTTAAGACAGCACTCACATATGAACATCTAGGAAATTCGTCGCAGCGAATTCAAAAATATCAATCAACATATCATTAATCATAGGTTTCAGACAACACACATCATAGAAGCCTGAAATAGCCAACTATTCATCCCAAACTATAGGTTTCAGACAATAAACACCTATGAGGAACTATGATTCCTAGCTCTGAAAAGTCCAAAAAGCAAACTACAAATCCCAAATCATAATTTTCTGACAGCACACTCCTATGAAAGGCTAAGAAACCTAGCTCAGAAAAGTCAAAAATAGTAACCCACCAATTCCAAATCATAGGTTTCAGACACCACACACCTAGCAATGACTAAGAAATCGGGCTATGAAAAGTCGGAAATAGCAAATTACACACCTCAAATCATAAGTTTCAGACAGCACACACCTATGAAATACTAAGAAACCTTAGCTCAGAAAAGCCTGAAAAAGCAAACTACTCATCCCAAACTATAGGTTTCAGACAACAAACACCTATGAGGGACTAAGAATCCTTGCTCTGAAAAGTCAAAAATAGCAAATTAACCATCCCAAATCACAGGTTTCAGACAAAACACACCTATCAAAGGCTAAGAAATCCAGTTCAGAAAAGTCAAAATAGCAATCCACCCATCCCAAATCATAGGTTTCAGACAACACACACCAACGAAAGACAAAGAAATCTAGCTTAGAAAAGCCGAAATAATTTACATATTCCAAATCTTAAGTTTCATACAGCAAACACCTACGACATACTAAGAAACCTTAGCTCGGAAAAGCCTGAAATAGTAAACTATTCATCCCAAACTAGAAGTTTCAGACAAAAAACGCATACGAGAGACTAAGAATCCTAGCTCTGAAAAGTCAAAAATAGCAAACCACTCATCCTAAACTATAGGTTTCAGTCAACACACACCTATGAGAGACTAAGAATCCTAGCTCTGAAAAGTCCAACTAGCAAATTACACCCCTCAAATCATAAGTTTTGAGACAACACACACCTATGAAAGGCTAAGAAATCTAGCTCAGAAAAGTCAAAAATAGCAAACCACTCATCCTAAACTATAGGTTTCAGACAACACACACCAACCAAAGACTAGGAATTCGGGTTTTAAAAATTCGGAAATAGCAAAATACGCACCTTAAAACATAAGTTTCAGTCAACACACACCAAAGAAAGTCTACAAAACCTAGCTAATAAAAGTCATAAGTCGCAACACTCTCACTCTAATAAGTAGGCGAGGGAAACAAAAAATCTATGATTAAACAAGAACATGAGCCCTGAAAAGTCAAACAAAAAAACTACATCCAGCATCATAATTTGTTTACACGAAAATCCAATGATAGGCTAATAAATCTAGCTCAGAAAAGACTGAAATAGCAAACTAACCATCCCAAATCATAAGTTTCAGACAACACTCGCCTATAAATGGCTAGGACATCCAGCTCAGAAAAGTCAAAAATAGCAATCCACCCATCCCAAATCATAGGTTTCAGACAACACACATCAACGAACGACAAAGATATCTATCTCAGAAAAGCCCGAAATAGTAATTTACATATCCCAAATCGTAAGTTTCAGACAACATTCACCTACGAAATACTAAGAAGCTTACCTCATAAAAGCCTGAAATAGCCAACTATTCATCCCAAACTATAGGTTTCAGACAACAAACACCTATGAGGGACTAAGAATCCTAGCTCTGAAAAGTCCAAAAAGCAAACTACAAATCCCAAATCATAATTTTCTGACCGCACACACCTAGGAAAAGCTAAGAAACCTAGCTCAGAAAAGTCAAAAATAGCAACCCACACATCCCAAATCATAGGTTTTACACACCACGAACCGACCAATGATTAAGAAATCTTGTTATGAAAAGTCGGAGCCAACAAATTAAACACCAAAAATCATAAATATTAGAAAGCCCAAACCGATGAAATACTAAGAAACTTCATCTGATAAAAGTCAAAAATATCAAACCACCAATCCCAAATCATAGGTTTCGGACAACACATACCTATGAAAGACTAAGAAATCCAACTCAGAAAAGTCAAAAATAGCAACCCAGACACCCCAAATCATAGGTTTCAGACAACACACATGAACGAAAGACGGGGCCCGGGGAGGGCCTTTGAGGGTCTGGGGGGGGCCTTGAGGGCTGGGTGGTCCTTTGGGAGCTTTGGGGACCTTTGAGGACCGGGGGCGTCCTGCAGGGTTGGGGTCGGGGTATCGAAACCCTTTGGTGCTGGGGTAGAGGACCTCATGACGCTGTTCCAATGCAACTTGTCTATTGTAATGACCACAGAGTTTGACCCTCAAATCCTCTTCTAAAATCTCTTCAAAAATCATATTTTAAAATTTCTCTATCTGTTTCGCCGAAATAATTCCCTAAAATAATAATTTGTTCTGAAAAGATATAATGAAGCCTTAAAAAAGTATTATAATGGGGGCTCAGGAGTCTTTGGGGGTCCAGGTGCCCTTTGGGAGCCTGGGGGACCATTGTGGACTGGGGGAGGGCCTTTAGGGGCCCGGGGGCCTTTTGGGGCCGTGGGGACCTTTGGGGGTGGGGGGGCCCTTGAGCGCCGATTGGTCCTTTGTGAGCCCGGTGGACGTTTGGGGACCAGGGGTGGGCCTTTGGGGGTTCGGGGGCACTTTGGGAGCTTGGGGGACCTTTGAGGACCGGGGGTTTCCTTCGGGGTTGGGGTGGGGGGATTGGAACCCTTTGGGGGTGGGGGAGGGGCCTCGGACCCCTTTGGGGTTGGGGTAGGGGACCTCACGACACTGTTAAAATACAACTTGTGTATTATAACGACCAAAGAGTTTTACACTCAAATTCTCTTCTAAAACATTTTCTAAAATCATCTTCTAAAATGTCTCTAATTGTTTCGCCGAAATAATTCCCCAAAATGGCTAAAACGGTTTCGCCCCAATAATCCCTAAACTTAATTTCAGCGAGTTCCTTTTGTTTTTGGCATCTCTGTGCTTTCACAATTGAAATTACAATGAAACCCTTTCGCGCGCTAATCACTTAATTGCTAAGATCAAAACATTCGCTCAGAAACAATTCTCTTTAGAAACAACAAATTTATTCCCCTTTCGTGAATCAATAATTCCCCTTAGAAACAACAAATTAATTCCCATTTCTTGTCAATCAATCAATCTTGACATTATATGTCATGTGTGATCTAAACTTTGCTTCGGAAACAATTCTGGTTGAACTCCAGAGACATTAATTAACTTGACGTCATCTGTCAGACATTATTAAACTTTGCCCGGAAACAATTTGATTAATGACTGACAGCACAGGTGTCCCACTTTGATTAACCACGTGTTCTCCCTAATGACTCTCTGCCCAAATAAGGAGCCCTGATCGGACCTCCTGAGGCATCTCTACTCCTACCCTGCCTGGGTTACGGAAATTAGTACACAGTTTGTAGAAAATACCTTACTTGTATTCTTCCAAAAGGTCACAATAGTACCACAAAAATATATATATATATCCCCAAATGGGGTCAAAACGCAGACTAAAACAAAATAATAATCTTTACAGCACTGTCCGTAGGGATGGACCGTCACTTGGCCTAGCCAATCAGCTACATCCCCATTCAAACCCAATTTTACCTCTTAGATTTATCTTTCAATGACTACCTAACCATGAAGTACGAAATTAGAACTTAGTTCACAGCTTATTTATTGCAAAACCACTATTGCTTAGTAACGGAATTTAACCTGTCTTTGAAATTATACTATAAGCAAATGTAATTAAGAAAACGAAAAAATGGTCATTTATCTGAAAGTGAAAAGAAACAGGGGTTGGAACCCCAACACTAACACATTTTGTATCTATACTTTACCCCCTCCCTCTTAATTTGCAAATACATAGCCCAAATTTGTTTCTAAAGTAAAAAAGAAACCGGTTTGTTCTCGAGTTTTACACATCGTAAATTTCAGCGAGTGGTGTAAAACACACAAGTGCCGGAATTTTTCATGGAGAGAGACTTGGATTTTCCCGGGTTTATTTAAAAATGATCAAAAATTAAATTTATAAAAACAAGTTTTTTCATCTGAAAGTAAGGAGCAACATCAAAACTTAAAATGAACAGAAATTATTATGTATATGAAAGGAGTTTTCCCTTCCACGACACCTTGCTCTTTACGCTAAAGGTTTGACTTTTTGTCCTAATTCCTAAAGAACGATTCCTGAAACACAATGGCCATCTGATCTATTAAAAATATTTCACTAATATTTATGACTAATAAGAATAGACTCACATCTGAACATCGGAACTATTAAAAAATAATTTATCATTTAAGAGATTTGGGTTTTATTTTTGACTAATAAGAATACAAACCGTTGAGATACATCTGATTTATTGAAAATATTTGATCATTTCTAAAACGATCAATTATTTTTTGATAAATCAGATGTATCTTCACCGAGTGTATTCTTATTAATCAAAATAAAATTCAAGTTTCTTAAATAATAAACTTTTTTTATAAATCAGATGTATCTTAACCGAAAGTATTATTATTATTCATAAATAAAAGCCAAGTTTCTTAAATGATCAATTATTTTTTACTAGTTCAGATTTATCTTAATCGAGTGTATTCTTATTTATCAAATATAAAACCGAAGTATCTTAAATGATGAAATATTTGTAATAAATCAGATTTCTCTTAACCAAGTGTATTCTTATTAATCAAAGTAAAACTCAAGTTTCTTAAATGATAAAATATTTTTTATAAATCAGATGTATCTTAACCGAGAGTATTATTATTGGTCATAAATAAAAGCCAAGTTTCTTAAATGATCAATTATTTTTTACTAGTTCAGATGTATCTTAATCGAGTGTATTCTTATTAATTAAATATACAACCCAAGTTTAAAAAATTAGATGTATCTTAACCGAGTGCTTTCTTATTAACCAAATATAAAACCCAAGTATCGTAAATGATGAACTATTTTTAATAAATCAGATGTACCTTAACCGAGTATTCTTATTGATCAAAATAAAACTCAAGTTTCTTAAATGATCAAACGTTTTTTTCATAAGTCAGGTGTATCATAACCGAGTGTATTTTTATTAACTAAAAAATGAAACCCGACTTTCTTAAATGATCAAATATTCTTTAATAGATCGGAGGTATCTTAACCGAGTGTATTCTTATTCGGTCAAAATAAAACTCAAGTTTCTTAAATGATCAAATATTCTCTAATAGATCAGATGTATCTTAATCGAGTTTATTCTTATTAGTCTAAAATAAAACTCAAGTTTTTTAAATGATAAAACATTTTTAATAGATCAGACGTATCTCAACCGAGTGTATTCTTATTAACGGAAAAAAATAACTTTCTTAAATGATCAAATATTCTTTAATAGATCGGAGGCATCTTAACCGAGTGTATTCTTATTAGTCAAAAATAAAACTCAGGCTTCTTAAATGATCAAATATTCTCTATTAGATCAGATGTATCTTAACCAAGTGTATTCTTATTCGTCGAAAATAAAACTCAAGTTTCTTAAACAATCAAACATTTTTGCTATAAATCAGATATATCTTAATCGGTTTTATTCTTATTGGTAAAAAAACTCAAGTTTATTAAATGAGCAAGTATTCTTTAATAGATCAGATGTATCTTAGCAGAGTGTATTCTTATTAGTCGAAAATAAAACTCAAGTTTCTTGAATGATCAAACATTCTTTAATAGATCAGTTGTATCTTAAGCGAGTGTATTCTGATAAGTCGAAAATAAAACTCAAGTTTGTTAAATGATAAAATATTCTCTAATAGACCAGATGTATCTTAATAAAGTGTATTCTTATTATTCGAAAATAAAAGTCAAGTTTCTTAAATGATCAAATATTCTTTAATAGATAAGATCTATCTTAACCGAGTGTAATCTTATAAGTCGAAAATAAAACTCAAGTTTCTTAAATTATCAAGTATTCTTTTTATTGATCAGATATATCTTAATCGATTGTATGTATCTTAACCGAGTGTATTCTTATTATTCAAAAATAATACTCAAGAACCTTCAATGATAATAATATTCTTTAATAGATCAGATGTATCTTAACCGAGTGTATTCTTATGAGTCGAAAATGAAACTCAAGCTTCCTAAATGGTTAAATATTCTTTAATAGATCAGATTTATCTTAACTGAGTGTATTATTATTAGTCAAAAATAAAATTCAAGTTTCTTAAATGATCAAATATTCTTTAATAGATCAGATGTATCTTAACCGTGTGTACTTTTATTAATCAAAAATAAAACCCAAGTTTCTTAAATAATCAAATATATTTATTATAGATAAGATATATCTTAATCGAGTGCATTCTTATTAGTCAAAAATAAAACTCAAGTTTCTTAAATGATCTTTTTTTCATAGATCAGATGTATCTTAACCGAGTGTCTTCTAATTCATCAAAAATAAAACTCAAGTTCCTTAAATGATCAAACATTTTTCTTATAGATCAGATATATCTTAATCGAGTGTATTCTTATTAGTCAAAATTAAACTCAAGTTTCTTAAATGATCAATTTTTTTTCATAGATCAGATGTATGTTAACCGAGTGTATTCTTATTAATTAAAAATAAAACTCAAGTTTCTTAAGAGATCAAATATTTTTCTTATAGATCAGATATATCTTAATCGAGTGTATTGTTGCTAGTCAAAATTAAAACTCAAGTCTTATAAATGATCAAATATTTTTGTGGTAGATCAGATATATCTTAATCGAGTGTATTATTATTTGTCAAAAATAAAACTCAAGTTTCTTAAATGATCAATTTTTTTTAATAGATCAGATGTAAGTTAACATAGTGTATTCTTATGAATCAAAAATAAAACTCAAGTTTCTTAAATGATCAAATATTTTTCTTATGGATCAGATGTATCATGGTCGAGTGTATTCTTATTAGTCAAAATGAAACTCAAGTTTCTTAAATGATCAATTTTTTTTTAATAGATCAGATGTAAGTTAACAGAGTGTATTGTTATGAATCAAAAATAAAACTCAAGTTTCTTAAATGATCAAATATTTTTATTATAGATCAGGTATATATTAATCGAGTGTATTCTTATTAGAAAAAAATAAAACTCAAGTTTCTTAAATGATCAACTATTTTCTTATAGATAATATACATATTAATCTCGTGTATTCTTATTATTAAAAAACAAAACTCAAATTTATTAAATGATCAAATAGTTTTCTTACATATAATATATATATTAACCGAGTGTATTCTCATTAGTCAAAAATAAAACTCAAGTTTCTTAAATGATCAAATATTTTTGTGGTAGATCAGATATATCTTAATCGAGTGTATTCTTATTAATCAAAAATAAATCTCAAGTCTCTTAAATGATCAAATATTTTTTAATATGTTAGATATATCTTAATCGAGTGTATTATTATTAGTCAAAAATAAATCTCAAGTTTCTTAAAAGATCAATTTTTTTAATAGATCAGACGTTTGTTAACCGAGTGTCTTCTAATTACTCAAAAATAAAACTCAATTTCCTTATATGATCAAACATTTTTATTATAGATCATATATATCTTAATCGAGTGTATTCTTATTAGTCAAAAATTAAACTCAAGTTTCTTGTATGATCAATTTTTTTTTAATATATGAGATGTATATTAACCGAGTGAATTCTTATTAATAAAAAATAAAACTCAAGTTTCTAAAATGTTCAAATATTTTCTTATATATCAGATATATCTTAATCGAGTGTATTCTTATTAGTCAAAATTAAAACTCAAGTTTATTAGATGATCGAATATTTTTCTTATAGATTAGTTATATCTTAATCGAGTGTATGCTTATTAGCCAAAAATAAAACTCAGGTTTCTTGTAATGATCAATTTTTTTTAATAGATCAGATGTATGTTAACTGAGTGTATTCTCATTAATCAAAAATATAACTCAAGTTTCTTAAATGATGAAATATTTTTCTTGTAAATCAGATGTTTCTTAATCGAGTGCATTCTTAGTATACAGAAATAAAAATCAATTTTATTAAATGATAAATTTTTGAATAGATCAGATGTATGTTAACAGAGTGTATTCTTATTAATCAGAAATAAAACTCAAGTTTCTTAAATAATCAAATATTTTGCTTATAGATCAGATATATCTTAATCGAGTGTATTCTTATTAGTCAAAAATAAAACTCAAGTTTCTGAAATGTTAAATTTTTTTTAATAGATGAGATGTATATTAACAGAGTGAATTCTTATTAATAAAAAATAAAACCCAAGTTTCTAAAATGTTCAAATATTTTCTTATATATCAGATATATCTTAATCGAGTGTATTCTTATTATTCAAAATTAAAACTCAAGTTTATTAGATGATCGAATATTTTGCTTATATATTAGTTATATATTAATCGAGTGTATTCTTATTAGTCAAAAATAAAAATCATGTTTCTTATAATGATCAATTTTTTTAATATATCAGATGTATGTTAACCGAGTGTATTCTCATTAATCAAAAATATAACTCTATTTTCTTAAATGGTCAAATATTTTTCTTCTAAATCAGATTTATCTTAATCGAGTTTATTCTTATTAGACAAAAATAAAAATAAAGTTTCTTAAATGATCAATTTTTTAATAGATCAGATGTATGTTAAACGAGTTGATTCTTATTAATCAAAAATAAAACCCAAAATTCTTAAATGATCAAATATTTTCTTATAGATCAGATATATCTTAATCGAGTGTATTCTTATTAGTCAAAAATAAAACTCAAGTTTCTTAAATGATCAATTTTTTTTTAATAGATGTATATTAAGCGAGTGTATTCTTATTAATCAAAAATAAAACTGAATTTTTTTAAATGATAAATTATTTTCTTATAGACCAGATAGATCTTAATCAAGTGTATTCTTATTAGTCAAAATAAAACTCAAGTTTCTTGAATGATCAAATATTTTTGTGGTAGATCAGATATATCTTAATCGAATGTATTTTTATTAGTCAAAAATAAAACCCAAGTTTCTTAAATGATAAAATATTTTTCTTACATATCATATATATCTTAATCGAGTGTATTCTTGTTAGTCAAAATTAAATCTCTATTTTCATAACTTATAAAATATTTTTGTGGTAGATCAGATATATCTTAATCGAGTGTATTCCTATAAGTCAAAATTTAAACTCGAGTTTCTTACATAATAAAATATTTTTCGTATATATCATATATATCTTAATCGAGTGTATTCTTGTTAGTCATAGATAATTTCGGAGACCACACTGCCTTTCCATGACGATAAATAAAAGTTCCAATAGGGATAAAATCCTTTTAATAGACAGTGATAATATAACTTCACAAAAATACTAGATATTTCGGTCACATATACAGTGACCGTCATCAGTAGTAAAACTGTTTACTACTTGAGTTTTACTACTGATGACGGTCACTGTATATGTGACCGAAATATCTAGTATTTTTGTGAAGTTATATTATCACTGTCTATTAAAAGGATTTTATCCCTATTGGAACTTTTATTTATCTTATTAGTCAATAATAAAACTGAAGTTTCTGAAATGATCTTTTTTTCATATATCAGATGTATGGGTTAATCTATTAAATTCTAATTCATCAAAAATAAAACTCAAGTTCCTTAAATGATCAAATATTTTTATTATAGATCAGATATATATTAATCTAGTGTATTCTTATTAGTAAAAATTTAAACTCAAGTTTCTTAAATGATCAATTTTTTGTCAAAGATGTGATGTATGTTAACCGAGTGTTTTCTTAATAATCAAAAATAAAACTCAAGTTTGTTAAACGATCAAATAATTTTCTTATAGATTAGATATATCTTGATCGAGTGTATTCTTATTAGTCAAAAATAAAACTCAAGTTCCTTATAGAAACTATATTCTTATATCAAATATTTTTCTTATATTATATTATATTATATTATTCTTATATAAAATTCTCATATAAATATTTTTCTTATAGATCAGATATATCTTAATCGAGTATGTTCTTATTAGTCAAAAATAAACTCAAGTTTCTTAAATGATCAATTTTTTTTAATAAATCAGATGGATGTTAACCAAGTGTATTCTTATTAATTAAAAATAAAAATCAAGTTTCTTAAATGATCAAATATTTTCTTATAGATCAGGTATATCTTAATCGCGTGTATTCTTATTAGTCAAAAACAAAACTCAAGTTTCTTAAATGATCAAATAGTTTTCTTATAGATCAGATATATCTTAATCGCGTGTATTCTTATTAGTCAAAAACAAAACTCAAGTTTCTTAAATGATCAAATATTTTTGTGGTAGATCAGATATATCTTAATCGAGTGTATTCTTATTAATCAAAAATAAATCTCAAGTCTCTTAAATCATCAAATATTTTTATTATAGATCAGATATATATTAATCGAGTGTATTATTATTAGTCAAAAATAAATCTCAAGTTTCTTAAATGATCAATTTTTTTAATAGATCAGACGTATGTTAACCGAGTGTATTCTTATTAATCAAAAATAAAACTCGATTTTATTAAATGATCAAATATTTTTCTTATTGATCAGATATATCTTAATTGAGTGGATTCTTATTAGTCAAAAATGAAACTGAGGTTTCTTGTATGATCAATTTTTTTTAATAGATCAGATGTATATTAACCGAGTGTATTGTTATGAATCAAAAATAAAACTCAAGTTTCTAAAATGTTCAAATATTTTCGTATAGATCATATATATCTTAATCGAGTGTATTCTTATTAGTCAAAAATAAAACTCAAGTTTATTAGATGATCGAATATTTTTCTTATAGATTAGTTATATCTTAATCGAGTGTATGCTTATTAGCCAAAAATAAAACTCAGGTTTCTTGTAATGATCATTTTTTTTTAATAGATCAGATGTATTTTAACCGAGTTTATTCTAATTAATAAAAAATATAACTCAAGTTTCATAAGTTATTAAATATTTTTCTTGTAAATCAGATGTATCTTAATCGAGTGAATTCTTAGTAGACATAAATAAAACTCAAGTTTCTTAAATGATCAATTTTTGAATAGATCAGATGTATGTTAACCGAGTGTATTCTTATTAATCAAAAATAAAACTCAAGTTTCTTAAATAATCAAATATTTTGTTTATAGATCAGATATATTATAATCGAGTGTATTCTTATTAGTCAAAAATAAAACTCAAGTTTCTTAAATGATAAATTTTTTTAATAGATGAGATGTATATTAACCGAGTGTATTCTTATTAATAAAAAATAAAACCCAAGTTTCTAAAATGTTCAAATAATTTCTTATATATAAGATATATCTTAATCGAGTGTATTCTTATTATTCAAAATTAAAACTAAAGTTTATTATATTTTAGAATATTTTTATTATATATTATTAATATATTAATATAATGTTTGCTTATTATCCAAAAATAAAAATCATGTTTATTGTCATTATCAATTTTTTTTAATATATAAGATGTATGTTAACTGAGTGTATTCTAATTAATAAAAAATATAACTAAATTTTAATAAGTGGTGAAATATTTTTACTGTAAATAAGATTTTTTTTAATCTATTTCTTTATTATTATAAAGAAATAAAAATAAATTTTCTTAAATGATCAATTTTTGAATAGATCAGATGTAAGTTAAACGAGTGTATTATAATTAATCAAAAATAAAACTCAAAATTCTTAAATGATCAAATATTTTCTTATATATCAGATATATCTTAATAGAGTGCATTATTATTAGTCAAAAATAAAACTCAAGTTTCTTAAATGATCAATTTTTTTTAATAGATGTATATTAAGCGATTGTATTCTTATTAATCAATAATAAAACTGAATTTTTTTAAATGATAAATTATTTTCTTATATACCAGATAGATCTTAATCAAGTGTATTTTTACTAGTCAAAATAAAAATCAAGTTTCTTGAATGATCAAGTATTTTTTGGTAGATCAGATATATCTTAATCGAATGTATTTTTATTAGTCAAAAATAAAACCCAAGTTTCTTAAATAATCAAATATTTTTCTTATAGATAAGATATATCTTAATCGAGTGTATTCTTGTTAGTCAAAATTAAAACTCAAGTTTCATAAATGATCAAATATTTTTGTGGTAGATCAGATATATCTTAATCGAGTGTATTCCTACAAGTCAAAATTAAAACTCGAGTTTCTTAAATGATCAAATATTTTTCGTATAGATCATATATATCTTAATTGAGTGTATTCTTATTAGTCAAAAATAAAACTGAAGTTTCTTAAATGATCAATTTTTTTTAATAGATCAGATGTATGGGTTAATCGATTAAATTCTTATTAATCAAAAATAAAACTCAAGTTTCTTAAATGATCGAATATTTTTCTTATAGATAAGATATATCTTAATCGAGTGAAGTCTTATTAGTCAAAAATAAAACTAAGTTTCTTAAATGATCAATTTTTTTTTAATAGATGTGATGTATGTTAACCGAGTGTTTTCTTACTAATCAAAAATAAAACTCAAGTTTGTTAAACGATCAAATAATTTTCTTATAGATTAGATATATCTTGATCGAGTGTATTCTTATTAGTCAAAAATAAAACTCAAGTTCCTTATAGAAACTATATTCTTATATAGAATATTTTTCTTATATTATATTATATTATATTATTCTTATATAAAATTCTCATATAAATATTTTTCTTATAGATCAGATATATCTTAATCGAGTATGTTCTTATTAGTCAAAAATAAACTCAAGTTTCTTAAATGATCAATTTTTTTAATAAATCAGATGTATGTTAACCGAGTGTATTCTTATTAATCAAAAAATAAAACTAAATTTTCTTAAATTATAAAATATTTTCTTATATATAAGATATATGTTAATCGAGTGTATTTTTATTAGTCAAAAATAAAAATCAAGTTTCTTAAATGATCAATTTTTTTAATAGATCAGATGTATGTTAACCAAGTGTATTCTTATTAGTCAAAAATAAAACTCAAGTTTCTTGAATGATCAAATATTTTTGTGGTAGAGCAGATATATCTTAATCGAGTGTATTCTTATTAGTCAAAAATAAAACTCAAGTTTCTTGAATGATCAAATATTTTTCTTATAGATCAGATATATCTTAATCGAGTTTATTGTTATTAGTAAAAAATAAAACTCCAGTTTCTTAAATGATCAAATATTTTTCTTATAGATCAGATATATCTTAATCGAGTCTATTCTTATTAGTAAAAATAAAACTCAAGTTTCTTAAATGATTAAATATTTCTGATTTATTGAATTATTAAATATTTTTCTTATAGGTCAGATATATCTTAATCGAGTTTATTCTTCTTAGTCAAAAATAAAACTCAAGTTACTTAAATGATCAATTTTTTTTAATTCATCAGATGTATGTTAACCGAGTGTATTTTAATTAATCAAAAATAAAACTCAAGTTCCTTGAATGATCAAACATTTTTCTTATAGATCAGACATATCTTAATCGAGTGTATTCATATTAGTCAAAAATAAAACTCAAGTTTCTTAAATGATCAAATATTTTTTAATAGATTAGATGTATGTTAACCGGGTTTAGTCTTATTAATCAAAACAAAATCAAGTTTCTTAAATGATCATATATTTTAAAAAATCAGATGTACTTTCACCGTGTGTATTCTTATTAATCAAAGATAAAACTCAAGTTTCTTAAATTATCAGTTATTTTTGAATAAATCAGATGTATCTCAACCGAGTGTATTCCTATTAATCAAAAGTAAAACCCAAGCTTCTTAAATGATCATATACTTTTTAATAAATCATTCGTATCTTAACCAAGTGTATTCTTATTAACCAAATATAAATCCCAAGTTTCCTAAGTGATAAAATGTTTTTAAATATATCAGATGTATCTTAACTGTCTATTATTAACCGTAACCGTCTTATTAATCAAAAAATAAAACTCCAGTTTCTTAAATGATCAAATATTTTTAGTATAGATCATTTATATCTTAATCGAGTCTATTCTCATTAGTAAAAATAAAACTGAGGTTTCATAAATGATTAAATATTTCTTATTGATTGAATTATTAAATATTTTTCTTATAGGTCAGATATATCTTAATCGAGTTTATTTTTCTTAGTCAAAAATAAAACTCAAGTTTCTTAAATTATCAATTTTTTTTCATTGATCAGATGTATCTTAACCGAGTTTCTTTTAATTCATCAAAAATAAAACTCAAGTTCCTTGAATGATCAAACATTTTTCTTATAGATCAGACATATCTTAATAGAGTGTATTCTTATTAATCAAAAATAAAACTCAAGTTTCTTAAATGATCAAATATTTTTTAATAGATTAGATGTATGTTAACCGAGTTTAGTCTTATTAATCAAAACAAAATCAAGTTTCTTAAATGATCATATATTTTAAAAAATCAGATGTACTTTCACCGTGTGTATTCTTATTAATCAAAGATAAAACTCAAGTTTCTTAAATTATCAGTTATTTTTGAATAAATCAGATGTATCTCAACCGAGTGTATTCCTATTAATCAAAAGTAAAACCCAAGCTTCTTAAATGATCATATACTTTTTAATAAATCATTCGTATCTTAACCGAGTGTATTCTTATTAACCAAATATAAATCCCAAGTATCCTAAGTGATAAAATGTTTTCAAATAAATCAGATGTATCTTAACTGTCTATTATTAACCGTAACCGTATTATTAATCAAAAAATAAAACAATAGTTTCTTAAATGATCACACATTGTTAATATATAAGATGTATCTTAACCGATTTTGTTCTTATTAGTCAAAATAAAACTCAAATTTATTAAATTATCAAATATTTTTTTACAAATCAGATGTATTTTAAGCAGGCGTATTCTTATTAACAAAATATAATACCCAAGTTTATATTTGATCATTTAAGAAACTTGGGTTTTATTTTTGATCAATACAAATACACTCGGTTAAGATAAAGCTAATCTATTAAAAAATAATTGATCACTTTGCACGGAAATACGGGATGCAAAGAACGTCAGTGGTTTTCAGCGGATACAACCAAGCACCTTCAATAAAAGACATCAACCATTTGAGACGGAAAGGGTCACGACCGTACTCACAGATCAATTTTAACAGGAAAACAGTCTGCTCTACAAAGAAAGAAGTGTTCCTAAGCAACTCCAAGAATAAACAAGCAATCATAGCCATGACCAGTGAGTACCTGACCAAAGCTGGGTGTCAGGTATACCAGGTAGAAGGTAACGCTGATTTCCCCATTGTTCTAACTGCAGTTCGATCTGCTTCTTTTGTGACTACTATCCTGGTTGGAGACGGCAGAGATATGCTTATACTCCTGTGTTATCACACACAGACAGGTAGCCAAGCGATCTACTTTTACTCTGAGCCTCGAGCTGGAATCCCAAAGAATAGAACTTGGGATATAAATGCAACGAAACTCAAATTTGGATCTCGTATGTTTAGCACGATCCTGTATGTCCACGCCTTCCTTGGGTGCGATTCAATTTCTCCTATCTATGGCATTGGGAAGTCAGCAGGACTACAGCTTCTGATAAAAAACAATGAGCTTTACGAATCCGCTAAAGTTTTTATGGACCCACTATCCACCAAGCACGAGATGTCAGCAGCTGGGGAGAAAGCAATGATGCTTTTATATAGGTACCCAGTCTCAATTTCAACCCTCAATCGGTTGCATCATCTCAAATTCATCGAGAAAGTTACTGCATCTGCTTCGTATGTTGAATCTAAAGTTCTCTCTCTCACCAGTGATGATTGCAGCTTCCACTCATTTCGAGTCTATTTGCAACTTAGATCATGGAAAACCCTAGGATGTAATCCCAAACCCACCCAGTTCGGTTGGATAATTCAGAATGGACTGTATTGCCTTATTTTTGGTGAACTCCCAGCTGCCCCCAACTCTGTTCTTGCAGTTTTTCACTGTAACTGCAAAACAAACTGCTCAAAGATGCGATGCACTTGCAAAAGAAATGGCATGAAATGCACCTGGGCCTGTGGACCTTGCAAGGGAACAAGTTGTACTAACTGTGCTACAACAAAGTTTCTAGGAATTGATGATCTGGAAGATAACGAAGATCCATAAATATTGATATTCCGACTTTTTATCACATTTGTATATTATATAACTAATAAAGTCGAGAATGTTTTAATCGTTAGATAAAGCATCGAACTGGGTGATAGTTGTCATTCTACATTTTAAGACCGGTTTCTTCCAGATTAAGCATGGTTTAACTCTAATGGAATATGTAAATGAAAATTTTAATTTTACATTCACATTAAGGTGATTTTTCATAATCACCGTGATCTTGCACCCTACTCTAGACATCAATTATGTTGCTGTGCGCATTTATATGTAAAAACGAATTCACTTCCTTAAATCAACCTCAACCTCAAAAACCTAATTTGTTATTTTACGTTCATATAAAGAGTATTTTCATAATCACCGTGATCTAATACCCCATTCTAGACATAAATTTTGTTGTAGTACTCTTTTACATGGAAGCGCGAATTTCACCTTCTTAAAATCAACCTCAACCCAAAAAAATCTAAGTTTTAATTTTAGGTTCAAATAAAATTGATTTTCATAATCACCGTGACCTATTACACTATTCTAGATATCAATTTTGTTGTTGTACGCCTATATATGAAACACGAAATTCACCCCCTAAAAATCAACCTCAACCTAAAAAAAATATTTATAAAACAGATAGATGATCCAAGTTTGCATATTTGGAATCAGCACATTTTTTTGAGTCGGGTAGTCAAAGTGTCTTTTCTCTTGCAATTGGTTCCCGGTCAAACCGTTCCTTTCCTGGACAACTACCACATATCAGTAGAATGCAAGGTACTATTTTGCCAAGGCCCCCGTAGAAACAGGTTCTTCTAGTAGTCCTATTCTACAGGAGCATTACACTCTTTGCCAGGGGAATGACGCAATTTCAAAGTTCAATGTCTGTTTGGTGATAAGCCCAAACCAGCACGTCTTGTTTCGTTGTTATGCAATTATTTTTGTATATATTCAGGTTTCAAATTTGATTCTCAATTAGTTTTGAATAGTTTGTCTTCGAGATTACAGGCATTTTTTGTAAAAATCATTTACATAGAAAAATGGATAATTCTAAAGAATTTCTGGTGAGTAAAAAATATTCTCATTATTATTATATTAAAAAGAAATTGTCATTAAGTTAAGGAAGAAATTCTTTCCTTACACTAGAACTAAGGGTACTTATGCACTTAGAAACCTGTTGTTTTTAGGAGCTGAAAAAACCTCTAATTCTGTTATAGGAAAAAATTCTTTCCTTATACTGTGTGGTTCCCTCTTTTAAAAATATATTAATTGTTACAAAAGCTTCCTTTTTATCAAGATCAGTGGCTTTTTTTAGGAATTGTTCTTTAAATACTTACATGCAAGTCTGAAGCTAAGGGGTGATTTTTATAAAGATAATTGGCCTGTTTATGGATGTTTTTTTGAAAAAGTTCTTAGCTTTCGATCGGTAAATTGGGATTAGAATAAAATGTTGATTCTTTTAATGTATTAATTGTTACAAAAGCTTCCTGTTTTATTAGTTTGATTTTTTTTTATCAAGATCAGTGGTTTTTTTTTTTTTTTTTTTAAAATTTTTCCTGGCCCGTCTGCTTTGAAGAATCTCTTCCTGAAATTTAATGCGTTCAAACCCCCCACTCGGTACTCAAAAATAATATGTTGGGCAAGAGAACCCTGTTTAATAAATAACTTTTTGAGATGATATATTCTTACTTTCGTGACGTCACAATTATCGTAGTATACCGAGTTTTGACTAATTATATAAACTGATGCTTTTTCATAAATAATCTAAACATAAAGGCACTGACGCACGGAACTAGGGGGGAGGGAGGAGCAGTTTATAAAAGACCCTCCTTCCCACTATCTAAACCCCTGATTTTGAAATCAGGATGTTTTTTTTACACTACTTTAGATGTCTAACATAAACTGAATTATTTTCCAAAAACTCAAAATACATTTTTGGTAAATGCTAAATTTTTTTTGTCTTTTTTTAATGGAAGAAGAGACGTGCAATAATCCACCTTCTGAAAAAAAAGTTAGATATGGCGAACCTTCATTAATACAGGCCACAAGAGCGTCTGTTATCAAATTCGCTAGAAAAATTACACACGATCAGGATCATGCATCAAGCACCCAACTTATAGTGACAGAGCCCTCTGACCCCCTTCAAGTTTTGCAAAGGAGTTCAGATATTAAAGTCCAGTCAGAATTTGTAAGTATATACATAATTTTTTTTCTATCCCTATTTTCAAAAATAAGACAAAATTTTCTCAGACGCATAGCTTTTGATGAGTAAAAACTTAAAAATTTGTTTCTAAGCTATTTAATTTTCTTTCATTAACCAAATTAATGATATTTATGGAGTGCTTATCATGCATTTCTATAACGAAAAAAAAACCTTACCTCGTAACTTATAACCAAGATACATTCAAATGCAATAATTCCTTTTAAACAAAAAAAAAAACAATTTGCTATTTCACGGCCGGCAAGCCATCCTTAAACTGATGTTATTGCGCTAAAACCATTTGCATTGTATCAGATCGTCCCATCGATTCTTAATCTGCTTTGAATTCTAAATGGGTTTCCTGTGACAGGAAGAAGGTTTTAGTAATCACCAATTATGGGTTTCACATACGAAGAAAATATTATTATTATTTTGAAAGGTTCAAGAAAAAGACTTTGAGACTGTTCTATTTGAACAGTGTTGTGAAATCCGATACCCCTCCAACTCGGAAAGGGTATCGATCCTCCTACCTCGAAGGAAGCTCCCGGTTCCCAAGAGTTCTCCCCAGGAGGGGCTTGGAGGGGGGGGCTCTAACCAGCACCAGCCAACATTTTAAGTGTTATTATTGACGGAGAAAAAAGTTCTTCTCTCTTAAATGTATTTATTTATCGCAGGTCGAAAAAATCCGTTGGAAAAATACAGAGTAAAATACGTATTATTGAGAAAGTAACAACAACACCAACCTCCGACATATGGAGTTCGTGTCCTTTAACTGAAATCGAGGAGCAAGTGTTCGTACAGCATACTGCGTCAGTCGAACAATGGTCAAATTTCATCGACAGTTATAATGAAGAGGCTCAAAGAATCGAATTGGACTCATATTTTGCGTTTTTATTTAAAAAAAAAATTGGAATAAAACCATTAATTTTTTCTTTTATAATTTTTTCTATCAGTATCTTTTTCGCACGTAAACTTCTAGGAATAAAAACAAATTGTCATGACACAAAAAAATATATTTTTTAAAGTGTTAACGTTACAGCGTTAAAGAAATAAGAAAGTATAACTTTTTTTTCTTCTTCTGTTATTTGTTAAGGTGTTGGGACAAAGAATATGTGAACTTTACATAGTTTAATAACTATAAAAAATGATGGTTATTTTACATAAAAAAATAAAACTTTTTTTTTCTACAGATTAAAAATATAGCACTGCCAGCGGCACCATTGAGTGATGAGGCAAGTATATTTACAGTACCATGTCTATCACCACCAGCAGAGTTCAGGGATGAACCTACACTGACTCTAGACCATATGAAGTGGCAGGAAGGATTCCCTAACGATGCTTTTAGGGAAGGGGTCAGTATGGAGGACTTAACTTGCGATATTGACATGCTTGAGAACCCAGAGTGGGCAGATTGTTGCATACATGAATATTTTGATGATGATGCTACAAGTAAATCTGAACGGAGTTCTCATAACGAAATTCCATCAGAGGAAAATCCCAGCGGGCTCGATCAAGTTTCTCCAAACAACTGGGAACAGATGCTAGGAAATCTCAGGTCACATCCCTCCAAGGGGGTTGAACAAACTGGGATTAGTGTTATTGACAAGTCCCTTTCAACTTCCTCCACCATACCGATTAATAGTAGTAGTAATACAACAACAACTCATTTTTCGGGGGCATTTTTAATGAGAACTTTACAATTAGTGAATTGAGTCCTGAACAAACAGGGACAGGAAATCAAAACCGCGCTACGTCCTTGAAATTGCCTGATTTTATCTTTTATAATCTGCTCTAGGTCATTAGAACACGGAAATGATAAATTTTAGCCTACACGATTACATCGCTGTCTATATTTTAAATAACACCGAGGACAATATCCATATCTATCTCGACAAAATTCGAGCACTTATTGATATTCAGATCCAGACATGGGGGAGTCGAGGGGGACTTAAAGCATCAGTCAACCAAAAAGTTTATTTACAAAAGGGGACACCTGGGGACGTGTTTTATTTTAATTTTTCGACAGGCAACCACACATTATAACCAGGTCTAAAAGATTTTTTAGACAACATTTTAAAAAGGGTAAAAAAAAAAATTTAAAAATTTGATAAAATTAGAGAGAGAGGAAGTAGGTCCACCATTTTATACATTGAACGCATGGATCTGAATCTCAGTAGATTTAAAAAAAACTTGATTTTAAGGGGAGGGCGAGGTAAAAGAATAAAATGCCACCCGGATTTATAGAAGACAGGGTGAGTTCAGGGTTTTTATTTTTACACTTGACTTCAATGCTTTTAGTATGCATTTTTAGTACCGGCAAATACGACATTATAAAATGAGTCAAAAATGTAAAATCTCGACAAACTTGCATGTAACGGTAGGAAAAATTTCCCTAAAGTAAATTTTGATTGTTTAGTGGGAAAGTATCCGGTGTCATTTAAAGAAATAACCATTTTCAAAAAAGCAAATGAAAATCTTGGGGTGGGGGTGGTTGTTCTCCAGTACGACACAGAATTTGTAGATGGGGGGAAAAACCGGATAAAAAACGGGTTTTGTACTCAGAGAGGACACCGATTGTGGAAAATTTTAGACATTGGGTATGGATTATTTACCAGCTTCCCAAAGATTTAAATTCCCATGGTCATTTTTTCCCCTTTACGGCGATAAGTTCGCTCCTCTGTCAAGGCAAGACCAAAGGTGAATATTTCTATTGTCCCATGTGTCTTTCCCAATTTAGATCTGACCAAATGTTCTCAGATCACATGGGGCATTGCAAAATTCACGGAAATCAGAGAATAGACCTGTCTTCAGAAGGCAAAGACATTTTACAATTTAAAAATTTTCAAAATTCTCTTCTGCAATCTGATAAAATGTCTTTGGATTGTGAAACAAGACTGGTTGAGGTATCAGACCCATCAAGACCAAATATATTCAAGGAACAGAAACTAGTTCCGTGTTCCTACGCACACGCCCGTCGCGACACCAACAATAAAATGATATTGGAAGAGTTTTTTTTTACTACGGACGAGGAGGGCAGTATGGAAAAATTATTGGTTTCTTTAATAAAAACAGCAAATAGAGCAATTTCACGATTACTTCATACTACTTATCAAATGATAGTGTCGGATAAAGAGCAGTTGGCGTTGGAAAGGAAACCAATTTGCTGTGGGTGTAGGGATACCCGTGCCCCAAAAGACGCGGTACAGGATCACAATCACCTTATTGACCCCAAGTCACATTGGAAAATTAACTGGCGGTGGTCGTATCACAATTCGTTTAATTTACAAATGAAACAACAAATTTTTATACATTATTTTATACATAAATCTAACTCCGATCTTAAGTTTGTTCTACATGCAAAGTAACATATTCTAAGAACTGGACCAGTGGATGATGATGCATGGGTGATAGACAGCTTTACGTACAAAATCATACCTAAATCCGCAGAAAAGTTGCTTGTTTTGGAATTTATGTGGAAATTTGTTGAAGCCGTTGGTGAGTATACGAATGAAATTCGCTTTTTATAGTCAAACAGTTTTTTTCACAAATCGTTGAGCAAATTAATTGAAGTGCAGAAAAACGAGGACGGTAACAATGCTTTCCCACTTCTCAAGAAACAATTTCCAAATGATTTATATGATTTGTTAACGGTCAAGGGCATCTATCCTTATGACCATTATTGTTCCATGTCGAGATTCGCCAAGGAGACTATTCCTCCAATTGAATCGTTTTACGACAGTCTTCACGATCGTTATCATTATTCATTATATCATTATGGTATCAGTTTTCATTATATCGACAAGCATTCCCCGAGAAAATATCTTCCTTTGAATAGACAATTCTAGAAAATCATCATCTAGAATCAAATGTTTTTCCATAAGAATTAGATTCCTCATGATTCGATATTTCTCGAATCTATCCATTTTTTTAGAGCTTTAACTCTCAGAGTCACAACCAACTTTAGAATAATCAAAATCTCGTTTTTTACTCTAAAAAATATATACGCTTGTCTACTATAGAAAAAAAGAAAACCATTGATTTAGAAAAAGTTTTAATGAAAATAATCACAATAATAATATTCACTGATGCATTTTGTTCTCATCAATATATTTAGATAGAACATCTAATGCTGACCGAAGTTTATTTCTATGGAGAATATTTACTTTTCCAGCAAAACACAGCTGTTCCTCCTGCTTAAATTTGCTTAATGATATCACGTATCTAGCATACATAGTGTCCCATTCAAGACATAGTCTACGACCAGCAGTTATTTCATCAGCTACATTAGGTACTCGTATATCGTTGCTGCTGCTGCTGTCGGTTCCATCATTAATCTCCAATAGTGTAAATGCACCACTCATTTTTTCTCCACTAATATCCTTTCAAATAAAAAAAACTATTCTCTTTGAATTCAGGTCTTTTACAAATATGAATTGTAGTGAAAACCATTCCTTTTATTCAAATCCTAATCACCAATCAAGTTATACTCGTTCCTCTTGGCAAAGAGTGTGATGCTCCTGTAGAATTAACTACCAGAAAAAACCTGTTTGTACGGGGGCCTTGGCAAAAAAAAATAATGGAGTCAAACTCAAAACGAGCAGAAATTAACTTAAGTAGGGTTCAAAACCCCTATGCTTTCTAAAAGCCAGAATAAAATTTGCACTTTACTGAAAAAAAAACACATGAACGTGCATCGGTGCATTGTCAGTTTAATATACATATGCTAATATTCATTAATAAAACCTTAATTAATTTTTTATTTTTTAAGTTATAATAGTGGAAACATTTAAAAGAATTTTTTTTTATTTGGTTGTGTAGGTTTTGGACTCACTTGAATTCGTTCTCACTGTCCTTGGAGAACTCCGGTTTTTATTCGAACAATTGCCAACTGTCACGAGTCACCAAAGACAATTATAATCGGTGTTTTTTTCACTCTCCAGTAAAACTTACGAATCTAGCACTAAAACCTATTTTGAGCTACTGCAGCCATTTCAAAATGTGTCGATAATGCAACTAATGGGTGAGATGTGCTTATTGACTCTTGTGCAACATATACGATAATATGAACCATATATATTAGTGGAAACTTACAAAATAACGAAAAAGAGAAAAAAAGAATAAATGTGGCTGAAAATCTGCAAAAAATAAGCTAGAACATATGGTGCCAAACAACTTAAGAAGGTTTAGCTTTCCTCTGAAGGCGCGTTTGTCTCAGGAATTAACAGATTGTTAATTTTTTTATTTTAGCAGATGATAGTCAAGTTTGGTTCTAAAGCCGAAAAACGAAGGAGCTAGATCTGATGTTTTCGAGAGAAATTACTTCGGTTATCTACGGATTGTTTTGGTTATCCCACTGACTGACCGTATCTTAAACAGTAGGCTGTACGAAAAATATGGTCTAATCGCACTTTCTACGGCTATAATGACAGAAAGGTTGTGATGGCTAAGGCACGTGTTGCGGTAAAGGATGACAGATTGACAAAGATTTTCCTTGTCAGCCAACAGTCTAGGACCGAACGAAAAGCAGGTCGTCCCCGGTTGGGGTGGGAGGATGTCGTAAGGAAAGATTTAATGGAAATTTCAACTTCCTAGGAGGGTGTAAAAAGGGAGATTTTGAAAAGACTGGGATTTGGGAGGACCTTGCGTAGCTATGTTTGATCAAGCGGCTTTGCGCTGCAGTGAGTTGTTAGTAGTAGTAGTATTAGTAGCAGGAAAAGCGTTGTCTAATTTATCTAGGCAGTTTCGCTTATTCTTTTTCACGGTTCAATGTGATAACTCTGTAAGGTTAGGCTAATATATTTTTCAATAGGCTATTCAGTAATTGCTAATTTTAACGTTTATTATAATGATAATATATTACACAGGAGTGGTTTTAGCCTAATAATCTGGTGGGGGGACAAGGTACTCCATAGTAGCGTTAAAAATACAAAATAAAAGCAATTAATGTCAGATATTATAAAAACTGGGGGGCAGCTGCCAACCCCAGCCCAGGTCTAGAGTAGAGATGACCCTAAAGGTCCCACCGGGACTCCTTATATGGGCATAGAACCACGTGGTTAATCCGACGGGGACTCCTTATATGGGCATAGAGTCATTAGGGAGAATGATTGCGTAATCGGACAATGGTCTCTTTCTCCAGGTGTGTTTTTGGCACGCTCTCAGCGAATGTTATGCCGTCCAGGAATTTGGGACACCTGTGCTGACAGTCATTAATCAAATTATTTCCAGGGAGTGTCTGACAGATGACGTCAAGTTAATTAATGTCTTTGGAGTTCGAAGAGAACTGTTTCCGGGGAAGTTAATTAATGTCCGACAGATGATGTCATGATTGATTGATTGACACGAAAGGGGAATGAATTTATTGTTCTAAAGAGATTTGATTTATGAAAGGGAAATTAATTTGTTGTTTCTAAAGAGAATTGATTCACGAGCGAATGTTTTGATCTTAGCTCGCGAAAAGGTTTCCAAATAATTGAAATAAGCCAGCGCAGGGATGCCAAACAAAAGGTACATGCCGAAAGTCAGTTTTGGGATAATTTTGGCGAAACCATTTTAGCTATTTTATGGAACTATTTCGGCGAAACAGTTAGAGACATTTGACACAAGATTTTTGAAGAGATTTTGGAACAGAATTTGAGTGTGGTCGTTATAATACACAAGTTTCATTTGAACAGTGTTGCGAGGTCCTCTACCCCAACCCCAAAGGGTTCCGATCCCCCTACCCCAACCCCGCACGAAGCCACCGGGCCTCAAAGGTTCTCGGGGCTTCCAAAGGACCCCCCGGATCCCCAAAGACCCTCATCCAGTCCCCAAAGGTCCCCCAGGGTCCCAAAGGGACCCCCCCACCCCCAAAGGGCCCCCCGGACCCCAAAGGTCCTCCCCCGGTCCTCAAGGGTTTCCCAGACCCCCAACGGACCCACCAGGCCCCAAAGGGCCCAATCTGTGCTCAAGGGCCCCCCGGACCCTCAAAGATCCTCCACCAGTCCCCAAAGGCCCTCTCCCGGTCCCCAAAGGTCCCCCAGGCACCCAAAGGGCCCCAGACCCAAAAAGGCCATACCCAAGCCCCCAAAGGCCCTCCCCCGTGCCCCAAGGGCCACCCGCCCCCCCACCGCCCTCCCCCGGTCCCCAAAGGCCTTCCCCTGGCTCCCAGGGCTCCCACAGGGCCCCGATTGCTCTACCCCAACCCCGAAGGAAGCCTCCGGTCCTCAAAGGTCCACCCGGCTCCCAAAGGGACCCCCAGACCCCCAAAGGCCCTCCCCCGGTCCGCAAGGGTTCCCCAGACCCCCAACGGACCCACCAGGCCCCAAAGGGCCCAATCGGTGCTCAGAGACCCCCCGGACCCTCAAAGGTCCTCCACCAGTCCCCAAAGGCCCACTCCCAGTCCCCAAAGGTCCCCCAGAAACCCAAAGGGCCCCAGACCCTAAAAAGGCCAGACCCGATCCCCAAAAGGCCCTCTCCGGTCCTCTAAAGTCCACCAGACCCCCAAACGCCCTCCCCGGGCCCCCCCTGGTCCTCCCCGGGCCTCAAAGCTCCCCTAGGCTCCCAATGGGCTCCCGGAACCCCAAAGGCCCTCACCCAGTCCCCAAAGGTCCACCGGATATCCAAAGGCCCTCCCCCAGTCCTCAAAGGTCCACCAGGCTCCCAATGGGCCCCCGGACCCCCAAAGGCCCTCCCACAGTCCCCAAAGGTCCACAGGGCTCCCAAAGGGCCACCTGGCCCTAAAGAGCCCCCCAGACCCCCAAAGGCCCTCACCCGGTCCCCAAAGGTCCACCGGGCTCCCAAAGGACCAAACGGCCCTCAAGAGCACCCCCGCCCCCCCAAGGCCCACCCACAGTCCCCCAAGGTCCCCCGGGCACCCACCGGCCCAATCGGCCCGCAATGGCCCCCCCGCCCCCCCAAGGCCCTCCCCCAGTCCCCAACCGTCCACAGGGCTCCCAAAGGGCCACCTGGCCCTAAAGGGCCCCCCCAGACCCCCAAAGGACCGCTCCAGACCCCCAAAGGCCCGCCCCGGACCGCCAAAGGCCCTCCCACAGTCCCCAAAGGTCCACAGGGCTCCGCAAGGGCCACCCGGCCCTAAAGGGCCCCACCCCCACCCCCCAGACCCCCAAAGGACCTCCGGCGCCCCAAAGACCCCTGAGCCCCCATTTTTTAATACTTTTTTATGGCTTTATTATATCTTTTCAGAACAAGCCCTTTCCTTAATGTCCTTCTAAAACCCATTTTACAAATTGAAGAATCAATACTCTATACCCAAAACTTTACTTTACAGCTTTTAGGATACCTCACAACCAAAAAATACATTTCCAAGACCATGTCAGAGCAACTACCTTTCCTAATATCCCTTCTAAAACCATTTTCCGAATTGAAATACCAATCATTTTCACCCAAAACTTTACTTTAAAGTTTTTGTATCCTCAGCAACAATAAATACTTTTCAAAAAACATTTCAGAACAAGGTCTTTACGTAAGTACCCTCCTCTACAAATTTTACAACTTGAAGAAGAAATCCTGTTAACCCACAATTTTACTGTACAGATTTTTGTATACCTCAAAACCAAGGAAAACTTTTCAGATAGAATTTCAGAGCACCTTCTTTTCATAATGTCCCTCCTAAACCCATTTTACAAAATTGAAGTACCCATCCCTTTCACCCACAACTTTAATTTACAGTTTTTTGAATACCTCAACACCAAGAAATACTTTTCAAAAGACATTTCAGAGCAAGTTCTTTACGTAATTCCCCTCCTAAACCCATTTTCCAACTTGAAGAAATTATCTTTTTCACCCACAACTTTACTTTAAAGCTTTTTGGATAACTCAACACCAAGAAAACATTTCAAAAAGCATTTCAGAGCAACTTCTTTTCTTTATGTCCATTCTAAACCCATTTTCCATCTTGAAGTATCCTGCCTTTTCACCCACAATTTTACTCTACAGCTTTTTGTATACATCAACACCAAGAAATACCTTTCAAAAGGAATTTCAGAGCAAGTTCCTTTCTTAATGTCCCTTCTAAACCCATTTTACAAGTTGAAGATACCTTCATTTTCACCCACAACTTTACTTTACAGCTTTTTAGATATCTCAACGCCAAGAAATACCTTATAAAAGGTATTTCAGAGCAAGTTCTTTTCATAATGTCCATACTAAACCCATTTTACAAGTTGAAGCATCCATTCTTTTCACCCAAAACTTTACTTTACAGCTTTTTGAATGCACCAACATCAAGCAATACTTTTCAAAGACATTTCAGAGCAACTTCTTTTCTTAATGTCCCTTCTAAACCCATTTTACAAATTGAAGTACCCATCCTTTTCACCCAGAACTTTACTTTACAGCTTATTGGATGCCTCAACACCATGCAATACTTTTCAAAGGGCATTTCAGAACAAGTTCTTTACGTAATTCCCTTCCTAAACCATTTTTACAAGTTGAAGCATCCATCCTTTTCACCCACAACTTTACTTTACAGCTTTTTGAATGCCCCAACACCTAGCAATACTTTTCAAAAGGCATTTCAGAGCAAGTTCCTTTGTTAACGTCCCTTCTAAACCCATTTTCCAACTTGAAGCTTCCATCCTTTTTACACACAACTATACTTTACAGCTTTTTGGATACCTCAACACCAAGCAATACTTTTCAAAAGACATTTCAGAGCAAGTTACTTTCTTAATGTCCCTTCTAAACCCATTTTCCAACTTGAAGCATCCTTCCGTTTCACCGACAACTTTACTTTACAGCTTTTTGGATACCTCAACACCAAGGAATACTTTTCAAAAGGCATTTCAGAGCAAGTTCCTTTCTTAATCTCCCTTCTAAACCCATTTTCCAACTTGAAGCTTCCTTCCGTTTCACCCACAACTTTACTTTACAACTTTTGGATACCTCAACACCAAGAAATACCTTTCAAAAGGCATTTCAGAGCAACATCTTTTCTTAATGTCCCTTCTAAACCTATTTTCCAACTTGAAGTACCCAACTTTTTCACCCAGAACTATACTTTACAGCTTTTCGAAGGCCACAACTCCAAGCAATACTTTTCAAAAGGCATTTCAGAGCAAGTTCCTTTCTTAATGTCCCTTCTAAACCTATTTTCCAACTTGAAGTCCCCATCCTTTTCACTCACAACTTTACTTTATAGCTTTTTGAATGCTCCAACATCAAGCAATACTTTTCAAAGACATTTCAGAACAAGTTCTTTTCTTAGTGATAGTCCTAAACCCATTTTACAAATTGAAGTACCCATCCTTTTCACCCAAAACTTTACTTTACAGCTTTTTGAATGCTCCAACACCAAGCAATACTTTTCAAAGGGCATTTCAGAACAATTTCTTTTCTTAATGTCCTTCCCAAACCCATTTTACAAGTTTAAGTACCCATTCTTTAAAGCCAACACCAAGCAATAGCCTTCAAAAGGAATTTAACAACAAGTTCCTGTCTTAACCTCCATCCTAAAACCATTGTACAAGTAGAAGTCCTCATGCTTTTCACCGCAATTTTATTTTCCAGCTTTTTTTCTTAATATCCCTCCTAAACCCATTTTACAATTTGAAGAAGCCAACTTTTTTACCCAGAACTATACTTCACAGCTTTTTTAATGAACACAACACAAAAAAATTCATTTCAAAAGGCATTTCAGAGCAACTTCTTTTCTTAATGTCCATTCTAAACCCATTTTCCAACTTGAAGCATCCTTACTTTTCACCCACAACTTTACTTTACAGCTTTTGGATACCTCAACACCAAGAAATACCTTTCAAAGGGCATTTCAGAGCAAGTTCTTTTCTTAATGTCCCTTTTCTAAACCCATTTTACAAGTTGAATTACCCATCCTTTTCCCCCACAACTCTACTTTACTGCTTTTTGAATGCCCCAACACCTAGCAATACTTTTCAAAAGGCAGTTCAGAACAAGTTCCTTTCTTAATGTCCCTCCTAAACCCATTTTACAAGTTGAAGTACCCATCTTTTTCACCACAACTTTACTTTACAATTTTTTTCTTAATGTCCCTCCTAAACCCATTTTACAAGTTGAAGTACCCAACTTTTTCATCCAGAACTATACTTCACAGCTTTTTGAATGCCCACAACACCAAGCAATACTTTTCAAAAGGCATTTCACAACAAGTTCCTTTCTTAATGTCCATCCTAAACCCATTTTACAAGTAGAAGTACTCATCCTTTTCACCGCAACTTTACTTTACAACTCGTGTGCACGCCACAATATCATACAAGTTTCCACTTCAATTCAGATTTTTTTGTACACGCCACAATATCATGCAAGTTTCCACTTCACTTCATATTTTTCTCAAAGAGATGAAAAAATTTAAAAATTATTCAAAATTTTTCATATAATAAATAAAGTTCCAGTCGTCCTCTGAATTTTATTGAATATTTTACAGTTCAATTCTAATTTCTCCAAAGAAAATAAAAATCTTCCACTTCAGTTCTTAATTTCACAAAGACACAAGGAAACTTAAAGTTCTATTTGCAATTTTTCAGTAGAAGATAGAAAAAGCTATACCATAGTTGTGAATATTTTACCGTAAGATAAAAATTTCTACTTCAATTTTAAATTTTTTCTAAGAAGTGAATAAAAATTCAAGTTCTAGTCATTATGCAAGAGTCCACTTCAGTTCAGATTTTTCTAAAAGAGATGAGAAAATTTAAAATGCTGTTCCATATTTTTCATTGAAGATAGAAATTTCAAGTTATCTTCTGAATTTTATTAAATAACTTACAGTTCAATTCTAATTTCTCAATAAAAAATAAAAATCTTCCACTTCAGTTCTTAATTTCAAAAAGAAACAAGTATATTTAAAGTTCTATTTGAAGTTTCCCAATGAAGTGAAGAAAAGTTCAAGCTCCCTTCTGAATTTTCTCAATGAAAAATAAATTATTCATTGATCAAGTCTATTTTCCCTAATAATATAAAATGATTCCACGTCATTTCAGATGGTTCCACACAGGCATGAATCTTAAAGTCTACCACAAATTTTTTGTAGACTATAGATAAAGTTACACAATAGTCGTGAACATTTCTCCATGAAGATAAGGAGCTGTTTTTCGCATTGATAGGAAGAAAAGTTAAAATTGTTTTTATAACTATCCATATGAAAAGAAATACGTTTCAGATCATTTCTATTTTTCAAGAAAAAATTAATATTTTCCACGTCAGTTCGGATTTTTCTCATAGAGATGGAAAAATTTAAAATTACTGCTATAAATTTTTCATAGAAAAGAAATAAGTTACAGATCAATTCTATTTTTCTAGAAAAATAAAAAAATTTTCACTTCATTTCAGATTTTTCTCAATGAGCATCATAAATTTTAAATTACTGTTATAAATTTTGCATATAAGATAGATAAAGTTAAACGCTGATCATGATGATTTAACTCAAGTTTGAATTTTATTAAAGAACTTACTGTTCAATTCTAATTTCTCCAGAGAAAAAAAAAATCTTCCACTTCAGTTCTTAATTTCACAAAGACACAAAGAATTTTATAGTTCTCGTCTGAATTTTCTTAGATAAAATAAAAAAGTTGTATTTTAATTCTAATTTTTTTTCAATGGAAATAAAAAATCTCCAACTTTTTAATAAACATTCTCAGCGCTTAACATGTTAACTTTTCATATGACAATAGAAATATATCAAAGTAATTCATAAAATATTTTTATTGAAGTAACAACATGTAGTAACAACATAAAAATACAAAGTCGTCCTGGGGGGGGATGTTCTGGCGAGTAGTTTTAGGCTAGGTTAGGTTAGACTAGATTAGGTTAAGTTAAGTTAGGTTGGGTAAGTTACATTAGGTTAGCTAAGTTAGGTTAGGTTAGGTAGTAAACATCTCTACATGTTTAAGTTAGGTTAGGTTAGGCTAGATTACTATCTTCTTTCTATCTTCTATGAAAAATTTGGAACAGTATTTTAAATTTTTTCATCTCTTTGAGAAAAATCTGAACTGAAGTGGAAACTTGCATGATATTGTGGCGTGTAAAAAAAAATCTGAATTGAAGTGGAAACTTGTATGATATTGTGGCGTGCACAAGAGTTGTAAAGTAAAGTTGTGGTGAAAAGGATGGGTACCTCAACTTGTAAAATGGGTTTAGGATGGACATTAAGAAAAGATCTTGTTGCTAAATGATTTTTGAAAAGTATTGGTTGGTAGTGTTGGCATTCAAAAATCGGTTACTTAAAAGTATGGGTGAAAAAGGTGTTTACTTCAACTTGTAAAATTGGTTTATTAGTGGCATTAAGAAAAAAAATTGTAAATTAAATGGTTTTAAAAAATGAGTGTTCCTTCAACGTTTTGAGAGTGGTGAGTAGTTCCATTAAAAAGTTACATGTTCTTAACTTCCTTTAAAAAATAAGATCGTGGGTCGTTGTAAGTCACAAATCATCAAATCAAAGTTGTATTTAGGAATTAGGGGTATTTCAAATATTACATATTTTATAAAAAATGAACAGATATAAATAATCTTGATCTGAAATGAATTTTGAAAGGTATTTCTTTATGTTGAAGTATAAAAAAGCTGTCAAGTACAGTTTTGTGTGAAAAATAAGAGTATTCAAGTTTGAAAATGGGGGTAGAAGGTACATTAAGAAAATAAGTTTTTCTTAAATTTATTTTGACAGTAATTTCTTTGTTTGTTGTTCATTAAAAAAGATTTTACTAATCTTTCTTGTTCAAAATGTTTGCTTCATCAAATTTTAAAACGGGTTGAGTAGGGATAGTAACAAAAAAAGTTGTAAAGTAAAATTGTGGTAAAAAGGATGAGTACGTCTACTTGTAAAATGGGTTTAGGAGGGATATTAAGAAAGGAACTTGTTGTGAAATGCCTTTTGAAAAGTATTTCTTGGTGTTGGCTGTAAAGGATGGGTACTTAAACTTGTAAAATGGGTTTAGGAAGGACATTAAGAAAAGAAATTGTTCTGAAATGCCCTTTGAAAAGTATTGCTTGGTGTTGGAGCATTCAAAAAGCTGTAAAGTAAAGTTTTGGGTGAAAAGGATGGGTACTTCAATTTGTAAAATGGGTTTAGGACCGTCACTAAGAAAAGAACTTGTTCTGAAATGTCTTTGAAAAGTATTGCTTGATGTTTGAGCATTCAAAAAGCTATAAAGTAAAGTTGTGAGTGAAAAGGATGGGGACTTCAACTTGTAAAATTGGTTTAGGAGGGACATTAAGAAAGGAACTTGCTCTGAAATGCCTTTTGAAAAGTATTGCTTGGTGTTGTGGGCATTCAAAAAGCTGTAAAGTATAGTTCTGGGTGAAAAAGTTGGGTACTTCAAGTTGGAAAATAGGTTTAGAAGGGACATTAAGAATAGATGTTGCTCTGAAGTTCCGTTTGAAAGGTAGTTCTTGGTGTTGAGGTATCCAAAAAGCTGCAAAGTAAAGTTGTGGGTGAAAAGAATGGATGCTTCAACTTGTAAAATGGGTTTAGGATGGACATTATGAAAAGAACTTGTTCTGAAATGCCCTTTGAAAAGTATTTCTTGATCCTGAGATATACAAAAAGCTGTAAAGTAAAGTCGTGGGTGAAAAAGATGGGGACTTCAAGTTGGAAAATGGTTGAGAAGTGCCATTAAAAAAAAGAAGTTGCTCTGAAATGCCATTTGAAAGGTTTCGCTTGGTGTAGGAGCATTCAAAAAGCTGTAGAGTAAAGTAGTGGGTGAATAAGATTGGTACTTCAAGTTGGACAATGGGTTTAGGAACGACATTAAGAAAAGAACTTGCTCTGATATTCCTTTGGAAGTGTATTTGTTGGTGTTGAGGTATCCAAAAAGCTTTAAAGTAAAGGTTTGGTTGCAACGGAATGTTTCTTCAAGTTGTGAATTGGGTTTAGAATGGATATAAAGAAAATAACTTGCTCTGAAATGACTTTTGAAATGTATTCCTTGGTGTTGAGGTATCCAAAAAGCTGTAAAGTAAAGTTGTCGGTGAAACGGAAGGATGCTTCAAGTTGGAAAATGGGTTTAGAAGGGACATTAAGAAAGTAACTTGCTCTGAAATGTCTTTTGAAAAGTATTGCTTGGTGTTGAGGTGTCCAAAAAGCTGTAAAGTCTAGTTGTGTGTGAAAAGGATGGACGCTTCAACTTGGAAAATGGGTTGAGAAGGGACGTTAACAAATGAACTTGCTCTGAAATGACTTTTGAAAATTATTGCTAGGTGTTGGGGCATTCAAAAAGCTGTAAAGTAAAGTTGTGGGTGAAAAGGATGGATGCTTCAACTTGTAAAAATTGTTTAGGAAGGGAATTACGTAAAGAACTTGTTCTGAAATGCCCTTTGAAAAGTATTGCATGGTGTTGAGGCATCCAAAAAGCTTTAAAGTAAAGTTTTGGGTGAAAAGGATGGGTACTTCAAAGTGTAAAATGGGTTTAGAAGGGACATTAAGAAAAGAAGTTGCTCTGAAATGTCTTTGAAAAGTATTGCTTGATGTTGGTGCATTCAAAAAGCTGTAAAGTAAAGTTTTGGGTGAAAAGAATGGATGCTTCAACTTGTAAAATGGGTTTAGGATGGACATTATGAAAAGAACTTGTACTGAAATGCCTTTTATAAGGTATTTCTTGGTGTTGAGATATCCAAAAAGCTGTAAAGTAAAGTTGTGGGTGAAAAAGAAGGATGCTTCAACTTGTAAAATGGGTTTAGAATGGACATTAAGAAATGAACTTGCTCTGAAATTCGTTTTGAAATGTATTTCTTGGTGTTGATGTATCCAAAAAGCTTTAAAGTAAAGTTGTGGGTGAAAAGGAAGGATACTTCAAGTTGGACAATGGGTTTAGAAGGAACATTAATAAAAGAAGTTTCTCTGAAATGGTTTTTGAAATGTATTTCTTGGTATTGAGATGTCCAAAAAGCTGTAAAGTAAAGTTGTGGGTGAGAAAGATAATTACTTCAAGTTGGAAAATGGGGTTAGGAGGGGAATTACGTAAAGAACTTGCTCTGAAATGTCTTTTGAAAAGTATTTCTTGGTGTTGAGGTATTCAAAAAACTGTAAAGTAAAGTTGAGGGTGAAAGGGATGGGTACTTCAATTTTGTAAAATGGGTTTAGGAGGGACATTAAGAAAAGAAGTTGCTCTGAAATGCTTTTTGAAAAGTATTTCTTGGTGTTGAGGTATCCTAAAAGCTGTAAAGTAAAGTTGCGGGTGAAAAGGATTTATGCTTCAAGTTGGAAAATGGGTATAGGAGGGGAATTACGTAAAGAACTTGCTCTGAAATGTCTTTTGAAAAGTATTTGTTGGTGTTGTGGATCCAAAAAACTTTAAAGTAAAGGTGTGGGTGAAAAGGATGGGTACTTCAAGTCGGAAAATAGGTTTAGGAGGGACATTAAGAAAAGAAGTTGCTCTGACATGGTCTTTGAAAGGTTTTTCTTGGTGTTGAGGTATCCTAAAAGCTGTAAAGTAAAGTTGTGGGTGTAAAGGATGGGTACTTCAACTTGTAAAATGGGTTTAGGAGGGTCATTAAGAAAGGGACTTGTTCTGAAAAGATATAATAAAGCCATAAAAAAGTATTAAAAAATGGGGGCTCAGTGGTCTTTGGGGCGCCGGAGGTCCTTTGGGGGTCTGGGGGGGGGCCCTTGAGGGCCGGGGGGCCCGTTCGGAGCCCGGTGGACCTTGGGGGACTGGGGGCGGGCCTTTGGAGGTCCGGGGCGGGCCGTTGGGGGTCTGGCGAGGGCCTTTGGGGGGCTGGGGGGGCATTTAGGGCCAGGTGGTCCTTTGGGAGCCCTGTGGACCTTTGGGGACTGTGGGAGGGCCTTTGGGAGTCTGGGGGGCACTTGAGGGCCGATTGGTCCTTTGGGAGCCCGGTGGACCTTTGGGGACTGGGGGAGGGCCTTGGGGGGGCGGGGGGGCACTTGAGGGCCGATTGGTCCTTTGGGAGCCCGGTGGACCTTTGGGGACCGGGTGAGGGCCTTTGGGGGTCTGGGGGGCTCTTTTGGGCCAGGTGGCCCTTGGTGAGCCCGGAGGTCCGTGGGGGACTCGGGGAGGGCCTTGGGGGGCCCGGGGGTCCATGGGGTGCCTGGTGGACCTTTGAGGACTGGGGGAGGGCCTTTGGGGTTTCGGTGGACCTTGGGGGCCCGGAGGAGGGCCTGTGGGGTTCCGGGAGCCCAGTGGGTGCCGCGGGGTGTGTTGAGGCCCGGGCAGGCCCTGTGGGGGCCCGGGGGGGGCGTGGGGGGGTCGGGTGGACTTTTGAGGCCCGGAGTGGGCCTTTGGGGGCTCGGGTATGGCCTTTTTCGGGTCTGGGGCCCTTTGGGGGCCGGGGGGCCCTGTGGGGACCGGGAGAGGGCCTTTGGGGACTGGTGGAGGACCTTTGGGGGTCTGGGGGGTCCCTGAGCACCGAGTGGGCCCGTGGGGGCCGGGTGGGTCCGTGGGGGGGCGGGGGACCCCTTGAGGCCGGGGGGAGGCCGTGTGGGGGTCGGGGGGTCCCGTTGGGAGCCCGGTGGACCGGTGAGGCCAGGAGGCTTCCTTCGGGTGTGGGTTTGTGCTATCGGGGCCCTTTGGGCGCCCTGGGCGCCTGGGGATGACCTTTGGGGACGGGGGAGGGCGTGGGGGGGTCGGGGGCACCTGGGGGGCCCGGGGTGGGCCGGTGGGGGCTCGGGTCTGGCATTGTTAGGGTCTGGGGTCCTTTGGGTGCCGGGGGGACCTTTGGGGACCGGGAGAGGGCCTTTGGGGACTGGTGGAGGATCTTTGAGGGTCCGGGGGGCCCTTGAGCACAGATTGGGCCCTTTGGGGCCTGGTGGGTCCGTTGGGGGTCTGGGAAACCCTTGAGGACCGGGGGAGGACCTTTGGGGTCCGGGGGCCCTTTGGGGGTCCCTTTGGGACCCTGGGGGACCTTTGGGGACTGGATGAGGGTCTTTGGGGAGCCGGGGGGTCCTTTGGAAGCCCAGAGAACCTTTGAGGACCGGTGGCTTCCTTCGGGGTTGGGGTAGGGGGATCGGAACCCTTCGGGGTTGGGTTAGAGGACCTCGCAACACTTTTCAAATGGAACTTGTGTATTATAACGACCACCCTCAAATTTTCTTCTAAAACCTTTCCTAAAATCTTCTGTCAAAATGTCTCTAACTGTTTCGCCGAAATAGTTCCATAAAATAGCTAAAACGGTTTCGCCAAAATTATCCCTAAACGGAATTTCGGCATGTTCCCTTTGTTAGGCATCCCTGCACTGGCTTATTTCAATTATTTGGAAACCTTTTCGCGAGCTAAGATCAAAACATTCGCTCGTGAATCAATTCTCTTTAGAAACAACAAATTAATTTCCCTTTCATAAATCAAATCTCTTTAGAACAATAAATTCATTCCCCTTTCGTGTCAATCAATCAATCATGACATCATCTGTCGGACATTAATTAACTTCCCCGGAAACAGTTCTCTTCGAACTCCAAAGACATTAATTAACTTGACGTCATCTGTCAGACACTCCCTGGAAATAATTTGATTAATGACTGTCAGCACAGATGTCCCAAATTCCTGGACGGCATAACATTCGCTGAGAGCGTGCCAAAAACACACCTGGAGAAAGAGACCATTGTCCGATTACGCAATCATTCTCCCTAATGACTCTATGCCCATATAAGGAGTCCCCGTCGGATTAACCACGTGGTTCTATGCCCATATAAGGAGCCCCGGTGGGACCTTTAGGGTCATCTCTAC
>NC_142800.1:32873541-32911483 GCF_049724085.1 Artemia sp. Qi Xiang Cuo | reverse complement strand
GAACAGAAAGTTTCCTATACAGGGGTCTCGGACAAGGCGGTTCTAATGGTGTACTTTTTGTTTTGATCTGACTCCTTTGTTAGGAACTATGGGTTTTTATATTTCTTGACATTGGACGTGATCGTCTCTTACTAGGTTGCTAGCTACCGCTGCAACCCGGACTAGGTTTCAGCCATCTCTACAGCCATGATACTGATGGAAATTACATAATCCCTATTTATGTTTCAGTTAACATGGGCAAGGTGTCGTTCTTTACTGTACACCGCTGCAACCCAGATACCAACCTAGTAAGAGACGATCAAGTCCAATGCTAAGAAATATAAAAACCCAGAGCTCCTAAAAATAGAGTCAGATCAAAACTAAATTACATCATCCGGGTTGCAGCGGTAGCAAGCAACCTATTAAGATACGATCATGTCCAATGTTAAGAAATATAAAACGCATAACCCCTGAAAAAGAAGTCAGATCAAAACAAAAAGTACACCATTAGAACCGCCTTGTCCGAAACCCCCTATATAGGAAACTTTCTGTCCCGTGGATTGGACAGCAAGCTAAATATATTGGCTTGAGAATCAAGAAAAGTGGCTGCTACTACAACATTCTTGCTAAACGGGATATTTTTTTTTCTTTTTTTTCTTTTCCACAGATAGCTTGGTACTGGAACATCGTAGAGAGTTGTTCAAGGGCTCATTTTAAAGGAAATTAATTGGGTTAAAAATATTTTGTAACTAAAATAAATTATTTCTAAACGAGAATAATATATTATGTATTTCCTATACCCCTGTATAGGAAACTTTCTGTCCCTTGGCTTGAACAGAAAGGGATATTGGCTTGAAAATCAAGAAAATTGGCAGCTACTACAACATTCTGCCTAAACGGGATATTTTTTTTCTTTTTCTTTCTTTTTCCACGGATAGCTTGGCACGGGAACATCGTAGAGAGTTGTTCAATAGCTCATTTTAAAGGAAATTAATTGGGTTAAAAATCTATAGTAACTAAAATAAATCATTTCTAAAAGAGAATAAATTTTTCCACCAAAAACTGCATTTTTGATGTCTTTTCACACTGCAGTCTTTCAAACATAATCGTATACCATCGGTAAGATTTGAACCCACGCCTCCGAAGAGACTGGTGGCTAACACTAGTGTCTTGGACCACTCGGCCAGGCTGCCTCTCATAAATAATATATATGGGAATCTGGGTTGCAGCAGTAGCTAGCAACCTAGCAAGAGACGATCAGTCCCATGCTAAGAAATATAAAAACCCAAAACTCCTAAAAATAGAGTCAGATCAAAACAAAAGTACATCATTAGAACTACCTTGTCTGAAACCCTACTAGATAAATAATGAATGTCATCATAGTTTTTTATATTAGAGCTATGAGACGTGAATAGAAAAACACGAAATTATATTGTTGTTTCTGAAGACGTCATGAAATAATACCGTTGCACCATGACGTCATGAAATAAAATCATTACGCCGTGACGTCATAATTACTATATAAGAAGCGTCAAAACTGTAAATGTTCTCACTCGTAATTAGATAATGGTTAGATCAAAGCAAGCTATACGCAAGTTAAAAAACAGTACTACACAAACAACAGAGATAGTATCTTGAAAAGAAAAAAACCAAGGTATTCAACCAACCAGGCGTATCAAGAAGTAATCAAACAAAACTGCAAGATGTGTTATCGCAATGATGAAGATTATAGACATGCAAAAATTGAGACAGCCAAACAAAAGATCAAGGAACGGTATGGTAATGATGAAGATTACAGAGAAGCAACAATTGAGCAGGCTAGACAAAAGAGCTAGGAACGGTATGATAATGATGAAGATTACAGAGAAGCAAGAATTGAGCAGGCTAGACAAAAGATCAAGGAGCGTTATCACAATGATAAACTTTATAGAGAAGCAAGAATTGAGCAGGCTAGACAAAAGATCAAGGAGCGTTATCACAATGATAAACTTTATAGAGAAGCATCAATTGAGCAGGCTAGACAAAAGATCAAGGAGCGTTATCACAATGATGAAGATTACCGAAATATATATAAGAAAAAAGTTTCTACCAGAATAATGGGTAGATACTGGGGTGACAAAATCTAAAATGAAAAACTTAAATTCTCTGCGAGGTATTACCGAAGAACGCATAAGGACAAAGGGAAAAAATACATTCAGAAATACAAGAAGATGGCAAAAATGCAGGCTGATCTTCGTAAATTGAGAAACATTTTACGCATGTTTTACCAGGATTACGAAAAATATTCGAAATTACAGATTAAAATTCTCTTTGAAAGAGCGGATGCTGTTGAAAAGTCGGCTAGAAATGCTTTGGCAAAGCTTCATAGTAATATCCAAAAGAAATGTTGTCAGTTTAATGGAAAGCTTCCAAGGTATGGATTGGCAACTTCGGAACAGTTTATAGATGCATTGGAAAATGTTCGACAACACAGTGAATATACGGAGGCGTACTTCTTAGAAAATTCGTATGTTAATTTTGGAAGGAGCAATTGCAGTTATGTAGCAGGAATAAGAATATATACACAAGCATACCTATCAACAGCGAAGGGAAAGCAATGTTTTTCAATTATGGCGAAAACGAGCCTGTTAGGGTTATTAGTATATGTGTTTGTAAGACTAATGATTTAGAACAAAGATCCTGGAACACCGACTCAAGAAAAAAGCATTTCTAACTGTTTTTTTCTTTGAGTTCTACTGAATATTTGGCAAAAAATTCTCTGTGTAGTAGAACAAACTGTCCTGAAGCCAATATATTTTCCTTGTTATTCAAACCATGGGGCAGTTTTATTATATAGGGACAGTTTTATTACAGGCTTTTTATTATATTAAATGTAACTTTACAAGCCGATACAACAATTCAGTGGCCTATAAAAGTTAGTATAGGCAAGAGTTCGTTCTTTATAATAAAAATACAGCTAACTCAGTTAAATATATGCAATGGTGTGCTTTTCTAATGATCGTCCTTTAATATAAACTATGGACTAAAGTTCGTTCTTTAATGTAAAATATATTTCCCTTGCTGTTCAAGCCAAGGGACAGAAAGTTCTCTATACAGGGGTCTCGGACATGGCGGTTCTAATGGTGTACTTCTTATTTTGATGTGACTCTTTTTTTATGAGTTATGGGTTTTTATATTTCTTAACATTAGACGTGATCGTCTCTTACTACGTTGTTAGCTACCGCTGCAACCCGGATTAATGTAAACCACTGCAACCCTGATACCGCTGCAACCCTGATAATAAACAGGAAAATATTACAAACAGGAAAAGGCCTACGGCTTTTTCTTCTTTGAAATAGTAAGAGACGAACCTCAAACGATCAAGCAGCTAGCTAAGTCCAGTGTATGCAATAATGTTTTATTCCAACTATCCTCTTTTAATGTAATAACTGACAAACACTATTTATGATGAGCTATATTGGTCCTTTATGTATAAATACCTCTGGAACCACCAAATTTCAGTTACTATGGGCGAAAGATCGTTCTTTACTGTATAAGCTAAAAGTCAAAACTCTTAACTAAAACTTAGCCATACTATAACTTTAAGTAAAACTCTAAGCTAAAACTCTAAATTCTTAACTGTAACTAAACTAAACTTCAACTCTAACTAAAACTCTAAGCTAAGACTCTAAGGTAAAACTCTAAACTCTTTACTAAAACTAAACTAAACAATAACTCTAACTAAAACTCTAACCTAAGACTCTAAGCTAAAACTATAAACTCTTAACTATAACTAAACTAAACGAAACTTCAACCCTAACTAAAACTCTAATCTAAGACTTTAAGGTAAAACTCAAAACTCTTAACTAAAACTGAACTAAACAATAACTCTAACTAAAACTCTAAGCTAAGACTCTAAGCTAAAAAACTCTATACTTTTAACTAAAACTAAACCAAACTAAAACTCTAAGTTAAGTCTCTAAGGTAAAACTTCAAAATCTTACCTATAACTAAGTTGTGGTTGAAAAGGATGGGTACTTCAATTTGTAAAATGGGTTTAGGAGGGACATTAAGAAAGGAACTTGCTCTGAAATGGTCTTTGAAAAATATTTCTTGATGTTGAGGTATCCAAAAAGCTGTAAAGCACAGTTGTGGTGGAAAGAATGGATGCTTCAAGTTGGAAAATGGGTTTAGAATGAACATTAAGAAAAGAAGTTGCTCTGAAATGGTCTTTGAAAAATATTTCTTGGTGTTGAGGTATCCAAAATTTGTAAAGTATAGTTGTGGGTGAACGGATTGGTACTTCAAGTTGGAAAATGGGTTTAGGAATGACATTATGAATGGAACTTGCTCTGAAAAGATATAATAAAGCCATAAAAAAGTATTAAAAATGGTGAGGGGACTCTTGTGGGGGCCCGGCAAGGGGGTTTGGGGATTCGGGTGCCCTTTGTGAGCCCGGGGATCTTTGGGGACCGGGGGCTTCCTTCGAGGTTGGGGTGGGGTATGAGGACCCTTTGGGCTTGGGGTAGAGGACCTCACGACACTGTTCAAATACAACTTGTGTATTACAACGACCACAGAGTCTTACCCTCAAATCCTCTTCTAAAATCATCTTTTAAAATAATCTTTTAAAATGTCTCTAACTGTTTTGCCGAAATAATTCCCTAAAATGTCTCAAAATGGTTTTGCCCAAATAATCCCTAAACGTAATTTCTGCGTGTTCCTTTTGTTTTGGCATCCCTGCGAAGTTACATTTGAAATTATTTGGAAACCTTTTCGTGAATCAATCTCTTCATTGCTAAGATCAAAACATTCGCCCGGAGGCAATTCTCTTGGTAGAACTCCAAAGACATTAATAGACATTCGCTCGGAAACAATTCTCTTTAGAAACAACTAATTAATTCCCTTTCGTGAATCAATAATTCCCCTTAGAAACAACAAATTAATTCCTCTTTCGTGTCAAATCAATCAATCATGACATCATCTGTCACGTGTGATCTAAACTTTGCCCCGGAAACAATTCTCTTTGGAAATACATCAAAGACATTAATTAACTTTACGTCATATGTCAGACATTAATTAACTTCCCAGAAAACAATTCTGACAGGTGATATTTGACTCAATAATCCATGAAAGTGAGAAAAATATTGTTTTTCCATTCTCACTGACAAAAACCATCAAACAGACATAAATGTGAGAAAGTTCCTGTTTTTCATTCTCACGGACAAAAACCACAAAACAGACATAAATGTGAGAAAGTTCCTGTTTTTCATTCTCACGGACAAAAACCACAAAACAGACATAAATGTGAGAAAGTTCCTGTTTTTTCATTCTCAGTGACAAAAACCATAAAACAGACATAAATGTGAGAAAGTTCCTGTTTTTCCATTCTCACTAACAAAAACCATAAAACATACATAAATTACTGTTGACATCCATGAAAAACATCAAATAAATTGTCTCACACACATAACCATCCATGAAACAACCATCAATTTGACAAAATTCCTGTTTGTTCAAGTGAGAAAAATACTGTTTTTTCATTCTCACTGACAAAAACCATCTCCCTAATGACTCTATGCCCATATATGGTGCCCCCCCGGAATCAATAAGGCATCTCTACTGAAAATCCCACTCCATTTTTCGAAAAACCTCTAAACACTTTCATCTAGCATACTGAAATCATCAGCATAACCTAAGTCTATGAGAGTTTTACTTCCCTATTTGATTCCGTATTTTCTTATTAACCTTGCTTTGCTCTTTAGGGTAGAGTCCATCAATGTCACAAAAGTCTGGATATTTAGATCACATATGCAGCGATAGTCTTCGTCGTAGATGTGATCGAAATATCCAGACTTTTGTATCTGTTTTTACTGTCTAATGAATGGAGTCATCCATTTGGACTTTTATTTGTTCGTCATAGAAAGGCAGTGTGGTCTTGAAAGAAAAAACAAATTTAAATTATTATGTCGAAAATACGTCGTATATATGGGGAGATGTGACCAATATTGAAAATGTGACCACCTTCATTGAAAATTCAGTTTACATTTAGGTAATATTCTAGAAGAAAATTTACAACTCAAAACTTTGAATGAACCCTATTTTTGAACTCTCTCAAACAAATCTACTGAATGGACCGGAAGTTGATTATTTTGTTCTGTATAAATGTGTTAGTTTTAGTTTTAATGCTTTTGTATTTCTGCTGATGACGATGATCAAAATATCCAGACTTTTGTGTCAGTTTTCACTGTCTAATAAATGGACTTATCCCTATTTGAACGTTCATTTGTCCGGCGTGCCCAGGGTTCAACCAGAAGGCATTGCAATTTCTGTTCATTTTGAGTTTCACCTATTTATTGATTGGGATTTGTGCTAGTTTTACGCTTGGAAGATTACTTGACTTTGGTTTTGCTCATTTTTAATTAAATGGAGTTCTTTTCTTTTTTTTGAAAGACTTATTTTGCGGAAAAAGTTTCTTAAATAAATAACCAAAAATACCAATACCAATTACCACAGACAAAATCAGTCGCAGATAACATCGTGTTAAGATTTGGGTATGACGAACCGTTGACGTCAAACAAAAAATTAGCATTTGCAGCAGTATTTTTTGGTGATTTGGAGTAAATATTATAAAGAAAAGGTGAATAGGATATTTTCAACAGGATTATACTTTTACCGTAAATTCTGTAACTGCGCTCTTTTATCTGTAGATTACAAAATTATTTCAGTTGGACATCTGGAGAAGAGTGGCCATATGGGTGCAATTACGCCACTTCGGCGCTTTTTTGAGCGGTTACGATTTGAATTTTTGGAATCAGCACATTATCGGCACAATGCGCCGAATGAGTGGGAAATCGTTTATTTGGCACGTTTTCACTTTTATGGCGGAACATCCTTAAATCAGACCCCCTGGTAACACTGGTCTGTAGTCCATGGACATACATCAAATACCGTAGATTTAGAAAGATCCGTAGAAGTGAAAACACTGGAATTTCTGTCCATTGGGTTGCATTATTAGAAAGCGTTTAGGATATTCCTTACATACAAGCCTGAAACAGCTTACGTCATAAATATTTTGTAGCTTAACAACATTCTTTTTTTGGACAACTGAATCTCCAACTATTATTCGAGAAATAGAGAAACTATCTCTTATGCGATTAATTCTATTTCATGTACCCAAAAAATACTTATGATTCATTAGACAAAACTATGCGAGGGTTCTTTCTGGTCTATCATTAAGATAATCTAATATTACAATGCATAGTAGGCTAAATAAATACAATTATATATTGTTGAAATATTTCATGTACCTAAATAAATACGAAAAAGGAAGTCTTTTTAGCACGTTATTTATTATTCACATATTGAATAGCGCGTGTCTATTCATGCTATTATATTATACTGAAAAATTGCGCAATGTAATACCTCCGTTAGAATGGATACTTCCGCCTCTTATCAGTCTAATTTGTTTCCATTGGATCGTTTTGTGTATCTTCTACTGCCGCTTTGTTAGGATTGGAATATACTGGAATTCAATATTTATGCTCCTACTTTTAATACTCAGTGTTCTTTATAAAAAATCCATATTCCAAGACTATCATGATTTTTATCCAGTGTTTATATTTAGTATAAATACCATTGAAATGTTTTCAATTATACTTATTTACTTAAAGCTCTTGCTCAGCAGCGTCGCCAGCGTAGTGAGAACCAATCGTCAGCGCCGTCGGTCTTCAGTAGAAGGGGGGGTCCGACTCCCGTACGAACCACGTGGTTTATGGTTTTGTCAGTGAGAATGAAAAACAGGAATTTTCTCACTTGGAAAAACAGGAACTTTGTCACATTTATGGTTGTTTTCTTGGATGGTTATGTGTGTTGATCGATTTATTTGATGTTTTTATGGATTTTGTCAGTGAGAATTTGAAAAACAGGAACTTTCTCACTTTCATGGATTATTGAGTCTAATGGGGGCAGGTCAATGACACTTCCTTCTTGTTGTTGCTCGATGCAAATGTTATGATCCAGAAATAGTATTTGTTGTTGTTGCTCTAGGCAAATGTTATGAGTTTCCCGGAAACAGTTAGATCACGTGTTTCATTCTCAGCCAATCAGAGGGCTTGTTTACATATTAGCGTCGGAGTGAATACAAGGAAAGGGTTTTTTGCTATAGTTTTATTAGTCTGTGAATAGAATTCAAAGGAGTGAGAAGAACAGCTTTGACTTTACTCATTTGGATATATATTTGTGTTGATGGCGATGAGTGGAATGTTTACCCTATTAGAAGTTGATAGTGGAGTTGCTGATAATAGTACAAGAGCACCAAGCATTGCGGTGGAAATCACGAAAGGATCACGACTTTGTCTGGAATTTTAGAAATAATTTATTATAGTTACTATAGATTTTTAACCCAATTAAATTCCTTTAAAACTAGCCATTGAACAACCCTCTATGATGTTCAAGTACCAAGCTATCTGTAGAAAAGAAAGAAAAAAGAAAAAAAAATTATGCCGTTTAAGTAGAATGTTGTAGTAGCTGCCACTTTGCTTGATTTTCAAGCCAGTATATTTCCCTTGCTGTTCCAGCAAAGGGACTGAAAGTTTCCTATACAGGGGGTTCGAACAAGGCGGTTCTAATGGTGTACTTTTTGTTTTGATCTGACTCCTTTGTTAGGAGCTATGGGTTTATATATTTCTTAACATTGGACGTGATCGTCTCTTACTAGGTTGCTAGCTACCGCTGCAATCCGGATTACAGTATGGATCCTTTATGAACGACATTCATTATTTATCTAGTAGGGTTTCAGACAAGGTAGTTCTAATGATGTACTTTTGTTTTGATCTTACTCTATTTTTAGGACTTTTGTTATATTTCTTAGCATGGGACTGATCGTCTCTTACTAGGTTGCTAGCTACTGCTGCAACCCAAATTCATATATATATTTATTTATGAGAGGCAGCCTGGCCGAGTGGTCCAAGACACTGGTGTTAGCCACCAGTCTCTTCGGAGGCGTGGGTTCAAATCTTACCGCTGGTATACGATTATGTTTGAAAGACTGCAGTGTGAAAAGACATCAAAAATGCAGTTTTTGGTGGAAAAGTTTATTCTCTTTTAGAAATAATTTATTTTAGTTACTATAGATTTTTAACCCAATTAATTTCCTTTAAAATGAGCTATTGAACAACCCTCTACGATGTTCCAGTCCCAAGCTATCTGTGGAAAAGAAAAAGAAAAAAAAAGAAAAAAATATCCCGTTTGGGGAGAATAACGTGATTAAAGTCAATTTTCTTGATTTTCAAGCCAATATATTTCCCTTGCTGTTCAAGCCAAGGGACAGAAAGTTTCCTATACAGGGGTTTCGGACAAGGCGGTTCTAATGGTGTACTTTTTGTTTTGATCTGACTCCTTTGTTAGGAACTATGGGTTTTTACATTTCTTAACAATGGACGTGATCGTCTCTTACTAGGTTGCTAGCTACCGCTGCAACCCGGATGTATGCAATGGTTAGTTCTTCTAATGATCGTCTTTTACTATGAGCTAAGGTTCGTTCTTTACTGGAACCCTCTACGATGTTCCAGTGCCAAGCTATCTCTGGATACAAAAGAAAAGAGAAAAAAATATCCCGTTTGGGGAGAATAACGCGGTTAAAGTCAATTTTCTTGATTTTCAAGCCAATATATTTCCCTTGCTGTTCAAGCCAAGGGACAGAAAGTTTCCTATACAGGGGTTTCGCACAAGGCGGTTCTAATGGTGTACTTTTTGTTTTGATCTGACTCCTTTTTTTTTTAGGAACTATGGGTTTTTATATGTCTTAACATTGGACGTGATCGTCTCTTACTAGGTTGCTAACTACCGCTGCAACCCGGATATGTATTTAAAAGCAGCATAAAAATTGATGTAACTATTGATATTTAAATTCCGTCTTTTAAAGTTTCGGTTACTATTGAGGCGAGTCGCTCTGACTATACAGTTCGTTACCACAAACTTTTTGAAATACCACGAACTGTTTTATTTATGTATAATATTGTTAATTTTACAACTTTAATCATTGACGCCATAGTTAAAGTGGCTAGCACGATCGGCCGATAAGGGAAAGGTTGGTGGTTCAAATCCAGCCAGGGTCGTTTTCTTTTTATTTGTAATTTAGCTATAAATAAAACCATAATATTAATATATCATTAACGATAATTAAGTTGAGTATCTAATCTAGTAAAGGCAAGAGTCCGTTCTTTATTATAAAGCTTTTAACCCCATGAATTTCCTTTAAAATGAGCCATTGAACAATTCTGTACGATGTTCCAGTACCAATCTATCTGTTGAATTACTAACCTATAACATAAATAAGTGGCGTATAAAATTTAGTATAGGCAAGAAGTCGTTCTTTATTATAATTGCTTTAATAATCAAATATCTTTGACAAGACTACAGTATGGAAAGACAACAAATTGTCTGCGGTTAGAAGACAAGTCCACAGCTAACTAGGCCCAATGTATGCAATGGCTTGCTTTTCTAATGATCGTCCGTTAATATAAACTATGGATTTAAAGTTCGTTCTTTAATGTAAAAAACTTTGATTCCAGGAGACAAAAAACAAAACTAATTTTAAACTTGTTCAGGTATTTTTCTAGTTTGAAATAAAAAATTGGTTTTTGGTGGAAAAATTTATTCTCTTTTAGAAATAATTTATTTTAGTCACTAAATATTTGTAACCCAATTAATTTCCTTTAAGATGAGGTATTGAAAAACTCTCTACGATGTTCCAGTGCCAAACTATCTGTGGAAAAGAAAGAAAAAAATATGCCGTTTGGGGAGAATAACGTGGTTTAAGTCAATTTTCTTGATTCTCAAGCCAATATATTTCCCTTGCTGTTCAAGCCAAATGACAGAAAGTTTACTATACAGGGGTTTCGGACATGGCGGTTCTAATGGTGTACTTTTTGTTTTGATCTGACTCCTTTTTTAGGATCTATTGGGTTTTATATTTCTTAACATTGGACGTGATCGTCTCTTACTAGGTTGCTAGCTACCGCTGCAACCCGGGCTCCTAAAAATCATCTTCTAATGATCGTTCTTTAATTTAAAAATAGATTTTTTTCTAGAATTTTGTGCTATTATAAAGAAGATATTTCCTTTATACTTTTGTCTTTTAATATTTTGATTTCCTTTCGTCCTTTCCTAATTAATTACACAATACACTAGATGTAGCAATATGCTTTAAAATGAGCTATTAAACATAAACTAAACCATTAACCATTAATAGTAAACTGGTTACAAACAGGAAAAAGCCTAAGGCATTTTCTTCTTTCAAATAGTAAGAGACGAATCTCAAACAATCAAGTGACTAACTAATTCCAATGTATACAATGGTTTGATATTCTAATGATAGTATTTTAATATCTTTTCAACACCTTGTAAACAGTAACCTTTGATTACTGTAAGCATCATCTATATAATGGTTCCTTAACACTTCAGTTACTATGGACTGAAGATCGTTCTTTAATGTATTCCTTTAAAATGAGCCATTGAACAACTCTCTACGATGTTCCAGTGCCAAGCTATCTGTGGAAAAGAAAGAAAAAAATATCCCGTTTGTGGAGAATAACGTGGTAAAAGTCTATTTTCTTGATTTTCAAGCCAATATATTTTCTTTGTTATTCAAGCCAAAGGGCGGTAAGTTTCCTTTATAGAGGATTCGGACAAGGCGGTTCTAATGGTGTACTTTTTGTTTTGATCTGACTCTTTTTTTAGGAGTTGGGGGGTTTTATATTTCTTAACATTGGAGGTGATCGTCTCTTACTAGGTTGCTAGCTACCGCTGCAACCCGGATACCTTGAACTGTTTGATTTATGTATCATATTGTTAATTTTACAACTTTAATTAATGACGTCATAGTCTAAGTGGCTAACACGATCAGCCGATAATCAAAAGGTTGGTGGTTCAAATCTAGTCGGGGTCGTTTTCTTTTAATTTGTAATTCAGCAATAAATAAAACAAAATTATTACTATATCATTAACTATAATTAAGTTGAGTATCTAATACAGTATAGGCAAGAGATCGTTCTTTATTATAATAAAAAAAAAATTAAGTACAAATAGCGCTAGATCTAGAGATTTCCTTTAAAATGAGCCATTGAACAACTCTCTACGATGTTACAGTGCCAAGCTATCTGTGGAAAAGAAAGAAAAAAATATCCCGTTTGTGGAGAATAACGTGGTAAAAGTCTATTTTCTTGATTTTCAAGCCAATATATTTTCTTTGGTATTCAAGCCAAAGGGCGGTAAGTTTCCTTTATAGAGGATTCGGACAAGGCGGTTCAAATGGTGTACTTTTTGTTTTGATCTGACTCTTTTTTTAGGAGTTGGGGGGTTTTATATTTCTTAACATTGGAGGTGATCGTCTCTTACTAGGTTGCTAGCTACCGCTGCAACCCGGATTATTGTAACTAGGTTTCAGCCATCTCTACAGCCATGATACTATTGGAAATTACATATTCCCTATTTATGTTTTAGTTAACATGGGCAAGGTGTCGTTCTTTATTGTATATGGACTAAGGTTCGTTCTTTCATGTAAAACTAGCAAAACATTTTTTAAGCCTGATGAAGATTTAACTAATATGTCAAAAGTAAGGTTGCAAGTCGACGATTTTGTTTTGGCCTTATTATAATAAAGATTAAAATTATCTCTGAAAGAATGGATTTTGTTGAAAAGTCAGCTAGAGATGCTTTCGCAAAACTTCATAGTAATATCCAAAAGAAATGTTGCATGTTTAGTGAAAAGCTTCCAAGGTATGAACCGGCAACTGTGGAACAGTTTATAGATGTAATGGGAAATTTTATAGATCACTGTGAATATATGGAGGCATAATTGTTCTTTACTTACTTTCAGCTTTAATTCGATGATCCAGACCTTATGTACTAACTACATCCAAAGACTATGACGTCATTGATTAATATTGTATATAAAAAATTAATTTTTTCGTAAAAAAAATTAATAAAAAAAAAAATTAAGTACAAATAGCGCTAGATCTAGAGATTTCCTTTAAAATGAGCCATTGAACAACTCTCTACGATGTTCCAGTGCCAAGCTATCTGTGGAAAAGAAAGAAAAAAATATCCCGTTTGTGGAGAATAACGTGGTAAAAGTCAATTGTCTTGATTTTCAAGCCAATATATTTTCTTTGTTATTCAAGCCAAAGGGCGGTAAGTTTCCTGTATAGAGGATTCGGACAAGGCGGTTCTAATGGTGTACTTTTTGTTTTGATCTGACTCTTTTTTTAGGAGTGGGGGGTTTTTATATTTCTTAACATTGGAGGTGATCGTCTCTTACTAGGTTGCTAGCTACCGCTGCAACCCGGATGTTCAGACACCGTAAATATTTTTGCACTTTGCAGCTAAATAAAATTATATTTTTTTTAATTTTGAGGAATTATTCTAGTTTCAGTTGACAAATAAGATTTTTTTTCTTCAAGGAATCGAGCAGCTAACTAAATTTAATATATACAATGGTATGTTCTTCAAATGATCTCTTTTAATTAGGTTCCTAGCTACCACTGCAAACCGGAACTATTAAAAAATATTTTATCTTTAATTACAGAAGTAACTAGATGTAGCAAGTTTTACTATTGAGACGAGTCGCTCTTACTATACAACATATAGTTCGTTATCACGAACTGTTTGCTTTGATGTATCTATTGGTACCAAAATTTCGTTCTTTAGAGTTTCGGTTACTATTGAAACAATCAAAAATTTGTTCTTTAGAGTGTCGGTTACTATTGAGACAAGTAGCTATTAATACTATAGATTTCATTACCATGAACTGTTTGATTGCTTCAAAATTCAAATATCTTTGAAAAGACTGCAGTATGAAAATACATCAAAAATGTAATTTTTTTGACTAAATTGATTCTACTTTAAAAAGTATTTTATTTTTAATTGCAAAAGTGACTAGATGTTGCAATTTCCTTTAAAATGAGCTATTATACAGCTCTCTAGGATTTTCCAGTGCCCAGCTAGTTAAGGAGAAAAATCAAGCGGAAAGAAAAAAATATCCCGTTTAGGCAGAATGTTGTAGTAGCTGCCATTTTTCTTGATTTTCAAGCCAATATATTTTCTTCGTTATTCAAGCCAAGGGACAGAAAGTTAACTATAGGGAAGTTTCAGACAAGGTGGTTCTAATGGTGTAATTTTTGTTTTGATCTGACTCTTTTCTTAGTAGTTAGGGGTTTTTATATTTCTTAACATTGGATGTGATCGTCTCTTACTAGGTTGCTAGCTACCGCTGCAACCCGGATGTGAAATAATAATATGCATATGGTTCTTAAATCATACTTCCTTATGGTCCCATATGGTCTAGTGGCTAGGATAGTTAACTTTCACTTAACAGGCCCGTTTTCGATTCCCGCTGTGGGAAAATTTTTAGCTCTATAATCTTCGAACATTCGAACCTTTTATAATTATAATTATGTATAATATAAATACTGTAATCTTAACTATAGTGAAGTTGCCTATGCAAGTTAGTATAGGGAAGAGTTCGATCTTTATTATAATTTTTAACCCAATTAATTTCCTTTAAAATGAGCTATTGAACAACCCTCCACGATGTTCCAGTGCCAAGCTATCTCTGGATACAAAAAAAGAAAAAAAAAGAAAAAAAGAAAAAATATCCCGTTTAGGCAGAATGTTGTAGTAGCTGCCACTTTTCTTGATTTTCAAGCCAATATATTTTCCTTGCTGTTCAAGCCAAGGGACAGAAATTTTACTATGCAGGGGTTTCGGACAAGGCGGTTCTAATGGTGTACTTTTTGTTTTGATCTGACTCTTTTTTTTAAGAACTATGGTTTTTTATATTTCTTAACATTGGACGTGATCGTCTCTTACTAGGTTGCTAGCTACCGCTGCAACCCGGATGGTAGCAACTTTTTTCTTATGTTTGTTTCGGTAATCTATATCGTTATCATACCGTTCCTTGCTCTTTTGTTTGGCTGTCTCAATTTTCCCTTCTCGATACCCCTGATCCGTAAGATACCTCTGTTTTGCTCTGTCATATTTCATTATCTTAAATCCTGGATCACAAGACGTCTTAGTAGCAATCCTTACGCGTGCTCGAGCTTTATTGCGTTCGGTAGCATTTTTATCCCTTTTAAATAAACTTTTCTGATATTTCAGGATGTTAGCTTTATTTTTTGTGCAGTAAAGTTTTTTATGAATAGAAATTTGGATTGCTCTATTTTGATATTGTTTTTGGTTATTCTTTCTTTTTTTCCACTCGCGTGAGACCATATTTTTTCAAGGTTTAAAATTATTAAGTACACAATACCCCGTGTCGAGCATCTAAAACCTAGCATAAAAAAACTAATTTTTAAATTTTCAGGTATTTATCTTGTTTGAATTACAAAATTAGTATTATTGGTTAGACACCATAAATATTTTTGCAATTTACATAATACGTTTAGCGATTCTGGACTGAAAACTAAAATAATTGCAATTATAAGACAATAATATAGAGATACGTACCTTACGGGTTACAAACCAAAAAAAGTTTGGTTCCAGGATACAATAGTAACTTTGAACTGAGATAAAAAAAAATTTCTTCCAGGAGACAAAAAGTAAAACTAATTATAAAATTTTCATGTATTTTTGTTGTTTAAATTAAGAACTTACTATTACTGATTAGGCATCATAAATATTTTTGCAGTTTACATAATAATTTTAGCGATTAAGCCAAAAAAGAAAATTTTGGTTCCAGAAGTTTCGGTTACTATTGAGACAAGTAGCTATTATTACTAAAGAGTTCATTACCATGAACTGTTTGATTGCTTCAAAATTCAAATATCTTTGTAAAGACTGCAGTAAGAAAATACATCAAAAATGCAATTTTTTGACAAAATTGATTCTACTTTAAAAAGTATTTTATTTTTAATCACAAAAGTGACTAGATGTTGCAATTTCCTTTAAAATGAGCTATTATACAGCTCTCTCTGATTTTCCAGTGCCCAGCTAGCTGAGCAGGAAAAAAAAGCGGAAAGAAAAAAATATCCCGTTTGTGGAGGATAACGTGGTAATAATCAATTTTCTTGATTTTCAAGCCAATATATTTTCTTTGTTATTCAAGCCAAAGGGCGGTAAGTTTCCTTTATAGAGGATTCGGACAAGGCGGTTCTAATGGTGTACTTTTTGTTTTGATCTGACTCTTTATTTTAGGAGTTGGGGGGTTTTATATTTCTTAACATTGGAGGTGATCGTCTCTAACTAGGTTGCTAGCTACAGCTGCAACCCGGATCCATTGCCAAGCTATATCTGAAAACAAAGAAAAGAGAAAAGAGAAAAAAATATCCCGTTTAGGCAGAATGTTGTAGTAGCTGCCACTTTTCTTGATTTTCAAGCCAATATATTTCACTTGCTTTTAAAGCCAAGGGACAGAAAGTTTTCTATACAAGGGTTTCGGACAAGACGGTTCTAATTGTGTACTTTTTGTTTTGATCTGACTCCTTTTTTAGTAACTATGGGCTTTTATATTTCTTAACATTCGACGTGATCGTCTCTTACTTGGTTGCTAGCTACCGCTGCAACCCGGATTGTTTTATATTTCTTAACATTGGACGTGATCGTCTCTTACTAGGTTGCTAGCTACCGCTGCAACCCGGATTATCGAATACTAACTACATCCAACGACTATGACATCATTGGTCAATTTTGTATATGAAAAATTAAGTTTTTCGTAAAAAATAATTAATTAAAAAAATTAAGTGCAAAAGTTGCTAGATCTAGAGATTTCCTATAAAATGAGCTATTGAACAACTCTCTACGATGTTCCAGTGCCAAGCTATCTGTGGAAAAGAAGAAAGAAAAAAATATCCCGTTTAGGAAGAATGTTGTAGTAGCTGCCACTTTTTTTGATTTTCAAGCCAATATATTTCCCTTGCTGTTCAAGCCAAGGGACAGAAAGTTTCCTATTCAAGGGTTTCGGACAAGGTGGTTCTAATGGTGTACTTTTTGTTTTGATCTGACTCCTTTTTTGGGAACTATGGGTTTTTATATTTCTTAACATTGGACGTGATCGTCTCTTACTAGGTCGCTAGCTACCACTGCAGCTCGGAAATAATGTAAACCACCTTATATCAGTTACTATGGGCCAGAGATCGTTCTTTACTGTAACAATGATTAATCTTTAACATTAATTATAATCTTATTTTAGCTACAATGGGCTGGAAGCTTGTTCTTTAATGTAAACAAAGTCTAATGTATGCAATGGTCTGTTATTCAAATGATCCTCCTTTAATGTAACTACGTAGCTCATTTTAAAGATAGAACTCTTTCTAATTGATTACAAACAGGAAAAAGCCTATGGCTTTTTCTTCTTTGAAATAGTAAGAGACTAGCCTCAAACAATCAAGTAGTTAACTAAATCAAATGTATGTATTGGGTTTTTATTCAAATGAACGTTTTTTAGTGGAAAATTTTAATATATTGACCTTAAATATTATAACTGTACTAGCCTATACTCTAGTTAAGTGGCCTATAAAATTTAGTATACGAAAGAGTTCGTTCTTTATTATAATCAGAAGAGCTGTAATCAGCACCAGATTTACATCTTTGACACTCCTATGCCCAAGCCCTTTTGCTACTCTGTTTTGCAAGATTTTTGGGGAAATCCCTGAAAATTCAGGGATAGGGGAAGCTCTGAACAGATCACAACTGGTGAGCCAAAAGTAATGAAAGAGAGAGGTGATACCAAACTATCAGCCGGCATTCTTGGGAGACACCTGGCAGTTCATAAATGGCCATGGACCTCCTGTTGTTTTAAAATCACTCTTCTGAGAATAAGCACTGCAGTGGTGGAATGAACCTGGCAATTTAACAATAAATCATATCAGTCCAGTTTTTATGAAAAAAAATGCTCAGTGATAATTTATGGAATAACCAATTCAATGTTTTCAAAAAACCATGGTGTAATTATTTTGGACTTGTCTGGCACTCAAGATATGAGCATAGTACGAACGGAGAATGTGCGTTTAGAGTGCACATTTGCCAATGCTTTGACTGAAAGTATCACATTATTATCATTGAGTTAATTTGAAACCTATTGGAAAATCACAACCGACGGCAGTGTTTTACTAGACCTTGCACCATGAACATAAACCAAATAATCAGCGTATTTAATAAGGATTTATACATGCCCCAGTACAGGTCCTATTGCATACCATCGGACTTCATTGAAAAAATGTCAAGTGTTAACAATACCCTAATCATTGTTAATAGCAGTCCATCAACTTTGAAGACAGGTCATTGGCTGTTCATCTTTAAAACAGTGAAGAATATCGAAGTTTTTGATCCTCTTGGCCTATCATATAAATTCTACACTCCACACACCAACAACTTTTTTGGGAGCAGTGGGAAAACTATTATTCAAAATCAGAGGAGAGTACAGGATTTAACGACTAAGACATGTGGCTTTCATGCACTACTCTTTTTCATGTTCAGATCTCGTGGCAATACCTACAAGCAGTTTCTCAGTATTTACGTTGACTTTCCTCGATTGAACGACTTCCTAATGGAAAATATACTTTCAAATGTGTTTAATATTGATTTTAGTGCCCTACGAACAAATTTTTAAAAATTTTTTTTATAATTTTTTATTAATAAAAATAATGCATATAAATGATAAAAACGACTGTTCTACTCTTTAAATTTCATCTTCTACTACGTATAGGTATTTGTCGAGAACAACTAATGCAAGTAGATCATCTGAATTCACTGTATACTGATCCTGATGTGCTGCAATGTCAGGGACACATTTTCTACAGTATAATGTAACTTCACTCTTATCATATCTCTTTGTATAGTCAATGATACTATTTTCATTCATTTTGTAAAATTTGTCTGTTTCAATTTGCTTATTTGAAGCAATCTCACATACAGTGTCGTTAAATGGTGAATCACATTCTGTAACAGCCAAATAAAAATCAGTAGGCTTATAATCATAGTAGCCATTGTCTTCACAACGATGACGTAGAAACCAAATTATTTTGTTGTTCCCGCAGTTGAATCGTAGACCGGGCTCCTCCTCCCAAAACATAGTAAAGCCACAACGATACCAACTTCTTAGCAATAAACTAAAATCACGTTTAGGATTCTTTCCAATCATACCAGGATATATATTTTCCCACTGATTACATTTGTCATAATGGCAATTAGAGCATAGGTGTCTTCTAGTATGAGAGTCACACACCTCTTCAAGACAGGAATTACAACCTTTAATTTGTAAAGCATATCCTCTATGCAATTTACATAGGTGGCATAATCTGCACTTGTCATCATACACATCAATCATTGTACAACTCTAACATGATGACCAGCTGCCCAGTGTTTACATGCATAGCGGACTTGTATGGAATATTTTTTCATGTATTGACACTCTCACCGCCAAAATGAAACTGAGCTACGATCAACAAACTGAGTGGGATAAGGGGAGAGAGAGAGGAGTAAATCCTCATGGAACAACATCTTTCTCGTGAAAAAAATCATGGTCTTAAGTTTTTAAGCTAGTGTGTGTGTTTAAAAGCAAATCCACACTATCATTTTGTCTTGTCGTGATTAATATGATTCAAATGTCAATAAATTGTGTAAATGCCTTTGTACCACGACGCAAAAGCTTCATGCAATAGTATAATGATGGAGAATCAGTTTTCATTATATCGACAAGCATTCCCTGAGAAAATATCTTCCTTTGAACAGATAACTCCAGAAAATCATCATCTAGAATCAAACGTTTGTCCATAAACATAAGATTCCCTATGATCTTCTTTTTTTTAAATCTATTCACTTTCTTAGAGTCCTAAAACTCTCACAACCAAATTCAGACTAACCAGGATTCTTCTTTCTACTTTAAAAATATACGCTAACCTACTATAGAAAAAGCATCTTCGATTTAGAAACAATTTTATTGAATATAATTAAAACAATAATAATCACTGATTCAATTTATTTTCATCGATATATTTCACCAGTGTATCTAAAGTAGTTTGAAGTCTATTTATATGCACAGTGTTCAGTTTCGCCGCAAAACATAATTGCTCCTCCAATTTAAATTTGCTCAATGATATCACATATCTAGCATACATCTCGTCCCATTCAAGGCATAGTCTACATCCTCGTGTAATTTTCACTACCACGTTCGGTACTTTCGCCCTTGTATCATTGCTGCTACCTGCTCCACCATCAACCTCCAATAGTGTAAACATAGCACTCATTTCCTTTGTTAATATCGTCTCAAATAATTATAAACTGTTCTCTCTCTGAATTCAATTCTCTTACTAATATGAACTATAATAAAAATCATTCCTTATATTGAATCCGATTACTATACTAATCAAGTTATCATATATGGAGTACCGTTAGTAGAAATGGGTGTTGCCTCAGAAACCTGTCTGGTCTCTTTATACGATCTCGTCCCTGAATATCTACTTTCAAAAATAACGTGTTTGCTCGCTTTATACGTCCATAATATGGAGGGTTTGCTCGCTTTATGCAAACTCGTCCCTTACTACTTATATTATGTGGGAGGAGCTCCATGGGTGAGTTTGCCCTAAGTGAGTAGGAATTTTTCATTGAGGGTAAGCCAGATTTACCGGCATTATTTGATCTGAACGTAAGGAGCAACATTAATACTAAAAACTAAAACAAATTATTCCTTATATAAAGGGGATGCCCCCTCCTCAATACCTTGCTCTTTACGCGAAAGTTTTATTGTTTGTCCCAATATTTTAAGAACGACTCCTGAAACACAAGGGCCGTCTAATTAGAATAGGAAGCTTTTTCGAAAGGGCTGGAAATTTCAGTATGAAGAGCAAGGTATTGAGGAGGGGGGCAGCCCCTTCATATGCTGAAGAATTTCTGTTCATTTCGAGTTTTAATGTTGCTTCTTACTTTCAGTTGAAAAAAATATGTTTTTTTTATTTAATTTGAGAATCTTGATTATCAATCTAAAAGGTCTTAACGGCCTAATGTCAAAAAACAGCTCTTTTTATCAAAAAACTAAAGAAAATATGCCTTAAATCAGCTAAATAAGTATTGGCTATAGCTTGATTAAAATAAAAGTTAATTCTATCAGAGGTAAATTTAGAAGAAGGTGACAGTGCAGCTGCCCCACTGCAGACCCATCAGTCACCTAAGGCTTACATTATTAGTAATCCACCCCCTAGACCCCAGTTTACCCCCCCAGCTGAAATGTTGCGTCAGCATTTTTTTTTTCAACACTAAGATAGGCTCGCATAATTCAAGCATACACAGAAGTAAATCAGTTTTCTTTAGTATACCTTTGCCTTTATGGTACTATATGGCTCATTTATCATTTTCCACTGTCATTTTCACTTGACATGGGAAAGTTGGATCCAACTTTGCCTCCCCCCCCCCGGGGGGGAGTTAGAAGAAAGTACGTTACGGGTATAAAATTCTTTGATAATATCTTATAAGGTTTTAACATAAATTAAAATGTTCTGACTGTTAAATAGGAGCTTCGTCAGTAGTTTATGTTGTGGGTGTGAAGCACTAAAACTTTACCAGACACTGGAAAAATGCCTATTCTGAGGGGCCGCACGCTTGCAAAAAAATTACGTTATGTAGTAGGCTACCTACCAAACGTAATTGGGTCGTATCGCGTGTGGTAAAAAAAGACTTGGTATGATAGAAATTTGTCAACATGTGAAGCAAAGTGTGGGGCGAATGGTAGATCAAGTTTTCCTTCGCAATGCATATCAAGTGATGGAGAGGGGCCAACCCCTCGGCCTACTCCCATTTGAACAGAAATGTGTTTTCTATTCCATTGACAAAGCAGATTCCTCAAAGAACATAGAGATTTATCAGTGGACGAAATTATTATATAAAACCGGCTTAAAACTGGATTCCACGATCTAGATTGTCATTGAAATGACAAATTTCTAATCCAGATAATGGATATCCATCAGGCAAGGATGCTCAGGACTAGTAGGACTACGAGCTAAACCCATATTTCAATGGGTTTTATGGAGCTTGAGACTACAAGTAGATTGAGTGAAAACAAGCCTCGGCTCCATTAATCAGAAAGAAGACATATTCCAGTACTTTCAAAAATACTTTTTGCAAAAAAATTAGCCGAGGCTGTGAAAAAAGAGCCGAGGCTGTGAAAACACAGCCTCGGCTCCATTAATCAGAAAGAAGACATATTCCAGTACTTTCAAAAATACTTTTTGTAAAAAAATTAGCCGAGCCTGTGAAAAAAGAGCCTAGGATGTGTAAACAAGCCTCGGCTCCATTAATCATAAAGAAGACATATTACATTACTTTCAAAAATACTTTTTGCAAAAAAATTATCAGAGGCTGTGAAAATATAGCCGAGGCTGTGAAAACACAGCCTCGGCTCCAGTAATCAGCAAGAAGACATAGTCCAGTAATTTCAAAAATACTTTTTGTAAAAAAATTAATCAAATTGACATTGTTACTAAATCAATTTTTGTAGTCAAAATCTTCGGATTGTCCGTTACAAAAATAAATAAAATCTCAGAATTATTCTAATATAATATTCATGTTTGTTTTGGTCTGACATTTTTGTCTTTAAACCTAGAAGGAAGAAGTATTCTCACTTGTGTCTTATTTACCCTGGGTGGCACTAAAGCAATTAAGGTCTATGGTAAGGTATCTTAAACTAATAACAGTTTGTTGGTGTGTCGTCCTGAAAATATGGTGCGAGACGACGGTGCCCAACATAACTGGACGGAAAGAAAAACACAAAAATGTTAAGAAATATGGAATATTGTGATATTTACAGCATTAATAAGATATCATTCCACTTCTAATTTTTGCATTATTATTTAATTATTAAATCGAAAATTTTTCCGTCTGAACAATTTCCCGTTTATTCGTTTAGACTTTCAGGCATAGGGTGCAAGTGTCTTGAATAATTCAAGCCTACAACCAAAATAAATAAAAAAGTTTTTTTCAACTAAAAGTAAGGAGCAACATCAAAACCTCGAATAAAAATTATTCGTATGTGAGGGGGGTTACCCCCTCTTTGATACCTCACTCCTTATGCTAAAGTTAAATTTATTGTACCAATTCTTTACAAACAACTCCTGAAACACAATAGCCGTTTAATTAGAATAATAAAACTTTTTAAAAGCTGTAAAAAAATAACTTTAGCGTAAAGAGCGAGGTATCAAGAAGGGGACAACCCCCCTCGCCTGAAACAAAAATGACTGCCAGGACAACACCACACAATAAGTACCTTACTCTTTGTTTAATTCCTTGTCAAAGATTCTAGAGTAAATCTTGAGTAAGCTCTTTCTTGTAAAATCAAGGCCTGCAGACCACACAAAATCACTCGTCTAGGAACTAAAATGAGTTTATAGTCTCATTGTCAAGAAATTTTGGCTGCAGTACCGGATAACTGGTGATAAGATATGGATTCATTATTGATTAGTCATCTCCTTAACAACATCTTTGAAGTTTTGCCGTAATATAATGAATTGCAAACATTCAAATATATTTCAGCTTCATTTGTTTCAACTTGATCCTGGCAGTGTGTAGTGTAGTGCTTTATAGCAGCCTTAGCGCTGAAAATACAATTACTGATGGTAATAATTTAACAGCAAAATTCCAAATTAGGTCATTTCTCCAACAATAGTGTCAGTGAAGTCAAGTCACGAAAATTTAGGGGAAAAGGCAAATGAGCATGTTTCATCTCTATGAACTCAAAATATCCAAGAACGAGGTTAGACAATAGCTTGTAAATGATAATTAATTCATCAATCAGAGGCAAAGGCAAAGCCATAGCGTTGCCTAAAGTGGGTCTAGGTGCCTTCCACCTCCCACCCACCCCCCGGTGTATTATCCCGCGTGGAAAAAACCCCCAGGCGTATTCTCCTGTGCTAAAATTTCCCCAGGTATATTCTCTTCCCCCATACAATCCCCTTTTTTACAAGATTTGATTTTGTAGTCAAAATTTTCAATGAACAGTAGTTTTGTTGCCTGGCTTACATTATTAAGTTTGACCTTTAAGGATAAGTTTTTGCGGATTTTGAACTAGCAAGAAGGTACTATGTGTAATTGTTTATACTATGAATTCTAACATTACACTTACTGTAACCAATGACGCTAAGAGTATTAAGGTGAAACTTTTAGGGAACATTTAGGGGTGGGGGTTTAATTAAACGAAAAATTTATATGCATATGGGTTTTCAAAAGGCTATATAAGCAACGTCATAGGCTGCACCGCTCTATAATAGCTAGCAATATAATTGAAACTTATAAAGGAGCTAGTTCAAATGGAAAGTAAAAGTTCTAGTGCCTTTTTAAAGAGTCATAAGTCATTTGAGGGCAAGAAGCCATCCTCTCAGGCCTATTCATTTTGTAAACTCATCCAATCAAAATTTTCAGACAGCCATTTTGTTCAGTATAATAAAACAGTCAAGTAACTATGTCTCTGGGGATATTGGGTATGTCAACCCCTAACAGCTATGCAAGTTGCCTATTATTCTTGAAAACTTTGTCTTAGAACTAGATCAAAAGGCACTGTGAGCATGGTTGCCAGTAGTGAGGGCATAATTACTTTAAACACATGCCTTCCCCGGATTTTAAACGCATGCCCTGTTTTAACGCATACCTTGTTACTTCACGACATCCCTAGAATATTCCCATAGGATTTCACCGCAGCTGGCAAGATTCCCATGACGCCCCTGTTTCCTTGACCAAGTGTAATATGGATGATGCAATCTTGTATGACAAGATAGACTTCAGGAACCTAAGGGGAATCCCCGTTTGTAACTAAGCATGACACACACGGGGTTCTTACTTAATGATGGCGCACAAGTAGGTGTTGTGTAATGACAGTGCACATGTTGCGTAATGACGGCACACACACAGGTCTTATGTACTGACGGCGCACATGTGGGTCTTATGAAATGACGGCGCACATCTTACGTAACGGCAGCTTGCATTTTACGTAATGGCAGCGCACACATCACTGTCACATAATACTTTTTTGAGATTTTGTTTTCCATTGGTCCTATGTGGTAACGACGCAGACGTCGGTATTATGTAACGATGGCACACACGTGGGTGTTGCGTAATGACAGTGCACATCTTACGTAGTGGCAGCGCACACATCACTGTCACATAATACTTTATTAAAATTTTATTTTCCGTCGAGATGTTCAAGGCGTTTCCTTTTTTCTTTCTTTCAAGGCTTTTTGTATTTCTTTTAAGACATTTTTTCTTTAGTTCTTAGTCTTTGAAAGTTCTCGAAAGATAAATTTCCATCCAATAGAACAACACCCGAGGTCCAAAAGGCTATTTCCAATATTTTGTTCTGGTTAATGTATTCTAGAAATAGCCTAATGCACGCAAGGAGGGTTCCCATTTCCCCCGCATGCTAGAATGACGATTATGTATTTCGTACACCTGTAATAATTGACGTGGAGAGGGGAAAATTTATTTCTAGAAATTGCACCTGTTCATTAAGTAATGCTTTTTTATGGAGTGATACCAAATAGTACTGCGGGTTGCTTTTAATATATTTTTAGTAATCAAGACGAAAGAGGACTACAAGATGCTTAAATTGTGTGAGCGATTAGGTATTAAAAATTCGTCCTAAACAATAAATCTAAAAGGTCAGACCTTTGTAAATAAAATTTATATTAATTAAGACACATTTACAACATTATTATAACACAGAAAAAGCAGTTAAAAAACACGACAAACACAAAACAAAACCTGAAAAAAGCTTATAAAGAATTAATTATAAGCAAAAAGAACCATGTATTAAATAAATATACATCCTAACAATTATTTCCAGAGGGACATGATTGATATTAGAGGTAAATTTACGCCATATTGAGCTATTTCCGAGAGCTATTGACGAATACGCCACCTTTTCTTTGACTTGATGTGAATAATCGTAATTTTTTAAGATTCCTCCCCCCTCATTCTTCATGGAATTGTGAAGTTCTTTGACTACTACCACACATCCATCAATCTTACCAGCTTGGATTATCCATTTTTACATATTTTCATTGAAAAAGCAGGAATTTAGAGGTTAGCATTGATTTCTACAGTGTGGTCTTGATTTCTACGGTTTGGTTTTTATTTCTAGGGTTGACCCTGATTTCTACAGTCTGATCTTGATTTCTTATGAATTTTTCAGGATTTCAAGTGGATTACCTTAATTTTTACCGTTTGGCCTTGATTTTTATCAATTCGACAGACTTTCTATGTATTGGTCATGATTTTTTAGTGGTTGCCCATGATTTCTACAGTTTAGTCTTGATTTCTATGGTATTGTCTGGTTTTTTAGTGTTGCCCGTGATTTTTATGAATTCGTCTGGATTTCTATTCAGGTTATTATTTCTATGAATTCCCCTGAATTTCTTGCATTGATTATGATTTCTATGGGATTTTTCTGGACTTATATGGACCGATCTTTTTTTCTAAGGTTTTGTCTTGATGTCTCTGGTTTGGTCTGGATTTTTAGGGTTGACTCAGATTCTTATGAATTTGTTTGAATTTATATGCATTGGGTACAGTTTCTATTGATTCTACCGGATTTCTATGTATTGGTTATGATTTTTATGAATTCGTCAGAATTTCTATGTATCGGTCAGGATTTCTTAGAGGTTGGCCTTGATTTTTAATGGTTGACCATGATTTCTACAGTATGGTCTTGATTTCAACGGTTTGGTCCTTATTTCTAGGGTTGGCCCTGTTTTCTACACTTTGGTCTTGATTCCTATGAATTTGTTCGGATTTCAAGAGGATGGCCTTAATTTCTTAAGTTTGGCCTTGATTTTTATTAATTCACCTGGGTTTCTATGTATGGGTCATGATTTTATAGAGCTTGCCCTTGATATCTACAGGTTTATCTTGAGTTCTATGGTTTGGCCTAGATTTCTAGGGTTACACCCCTGATTTCTATGGTTTGGTGAGGATTTCTAGGGCTAGACCTGATTTTTATGAATTCGTCTGGATTTCTATTCATTGGTTATAATTTCTATGAATTCCCCTGAATTTTTTGCATTGGTTATGATTTGTGTGGGATATTTCTTGACTTTTATGGACCGATCGTGTTTTCTACAGTTTCTTCTTGATGTCTCTGGTTTTGTCCAGATTCTTATGATTAAGACTGATTTTTTATGAATTGTGTGGATTTCTATGCATTGCGTATGGTTTCTATTAATTCCTCCAGATTTCTATGAATTGATTATGATTTTTATGAATTCGTTGAAATTTCTATGTAATGGTCATGAATTTTTAGAGGTTGGCCTAGATTTTTTCTAAGGATTGGCCATGATTTCTACAGTATGGTCTTGATGTCTATGGTTTTGGTCTGGAATTCTAGGGTTGGCCCTGATTTCTACAGATTGTTCTTCACTTTTATGAATATTTCCGGATTTTAAGAGAATGAACCTAATATCTACAGTTTGGCCTTGATTTTTATTAGTTCGAAGGGATTTCTATGTATTGGTTATGATTTTTTTTTTAGGTTGGCCATGATTTCTATGACACAGTCTTTTTGGCTAAAATAAATGTCTATGTTAACCCTTTATTTTGTAGGATTAAATAAAAAACAAGTCTTTTTAACTAAAAGTAAGGAGTGACATTAAAACTTAAAACGAACAGAAATTATTCTGTATATGAAAGGGGCTGTCCCCTCCTCAACGCCTCGCTCTTTATGCTGAAGCTTTTCATTGTTTACAAAAAAATAGAGTAGTGAAAAAGTCAAACTTAAGCGCAAAGAATGAGACGTTGAGGACGGGACGCCCCTTTCATACACAGACTAATTTCTGTTCGATTAAAGTTTTAATGTAGCTCCTTAGTTTCAGTTAAAAAAACTTGTTTTTTTTATTTAATTTTCGAATGTTTTTGAATAAATGCAGGTTTTGACCTTGGCTCACCGTACATGAATAATTAAAACAAAATTTTCATATTAATTTACTTTTATTTAGTTAAAGGGTTTTCTCGAAACATGTTTAATTTTATTTATGAACGTTTTTATTAGTAATAAATATACGTAACTTACGTAACGAACTTCTATATTCATATATTTTCAATATGTATATTAGGGGGTTCGCCCCCTAGTCAATACCTTGCTCTTTAAGTGAAATTTCGAATTTTTTTCCAATTCTTTAAAAATGACCGCTTAATCACAAACACTGTTAATTAGAATAAATAGCTCTTATGAAAGTACTAAAAAAATCTTTGGCTTAAAGAGTGAGGTATTGACTAGGGGGTGAACCCAATCATATATGTAATATTTTCTGTTCGTTTAAAGTTTTAATGTTGCTGCTGCTGCAGTTGAAAAACTTGTTTTTCAACTGCAACAATGCAGTTGAAAATTGATTATGAATTTGTTGAAATTTCTATGTAATGGTCATGAATTTTTAGAGGTTGGCCTAGATTTTCTCTGAAGATTATCCATGATTTCCACAGTATGGTCTTGATGTCTATGGTTTTGATCTGGAATTCTAGGGTTGGCCCTGATTTCTACAGATTTTTCTTCACTTTTATGAATATTTCCGGATTTTAAGAGAATGAACCTAATATCTACAGTTTGGCCTTGATTTTTATTAGTTCGAAGGGATTTCTATGTATTGGTTATGATTTTTTTTAGGTTGGCCATGATTTCTATGACACAGTCTTTTTGGCTAAAATAAATGTCTATGTTAACCCTTTATTTTGTAGGATTAAATAAAAAACAAGTCTTTTTAACTAAAAGTAAGGAGTGACATTAAAACTTAAAACGAACAGAAATTATTCTGTATATGAAAGGGGGTGCCCCCTCCTCAACGCCTCGCTCTTTACGCTAAAGTTTTTCATTGTTTAAAAAAAAATAGAGTTGTGAGAAAGTCAAACTTTAGAGTAAAGAGCGATTCGTTAAGGAGGGGACAGCCCCTTTCATATACGGAATAATTTCTGTTCGTTTTAAGTTTTAATGTCGCTCCTTACTTTCAGTTAAAAATTTTTTTTATTTAATTTTTGAACGTTTTTGAATAAATGCAGGTTTTGATCTTGGCTCACCGTACAGGAATAATTACAACAAAATTTTCATATTAATGTACTTCTATTTAGTTAAAGGGCCTTCTCGAAACTTGTTTAATTTTATTTACGAACGTTTTTATTAGTAATAAATATACGTAACTTACGTAACGAACTTCTATATTCATATATTTTTAATACGTATATTAGGGGGTTCCCCCTAGTCAATACCTTGCTCTTTAAGCAAAATTTCGAATTTTGTTCCAATTCTTTCAAAATGACCGATTAATTACAAAGGCCGTTAATTAGAATAAATAGCTCTTATGAAAGTACTAAAAAATCTTTGGCTTAAAGAGCGAGGTGTTGACTAGGTGGTGAACCCAATAATATATGTAATATTTTCTGTTCGTTTAAAGTTTTGATGTTGCTGCTGTTGCAGTTGAAGAACTTGTTTTTTTATATTTAATTTCTGATATTTTTTTAAATAATGCTGGGAAGTCCGGCGTCCCCTTCATAACAATTTCCCTTCCCCCATGAAAACTTCCTTCATGGAAAGATCCTCCCACAGAACCCCCGACCCTTCCCCCCCAGTAATATCGTAGTAATAGATATCAAAAATATATGAAAAAATACATGGAATTACACACGAATATACAGTGTGGTATCACGTGGGTATCATGTTCCTTGGTACCTTTCCAAGCAAAGTGATTACCCACGTTTGGAAGCTACATGCTATTTGCTTGCCTAAAAATTGGATACTACAATCAGAATTGTTTGATTGACATTTGCAAAAAGGGATAAGGGATTCGCGAATTGGACTATACGAACGATATTAATTGAATAATAGGAAAAAAAACAGAGCTAGATAGCAACTGCGAATTGGATCGTATGAAGGTGGGGGGAAAAGAGACAAGGGATTCGCGAATTGGACTGTACGAGTGATCTTATTTGAATAATAGGGGAAAAAAAGAGTTAAACTGATTAGCAGTTAAGGTAACCCAGAAGGGCTTGTTAACTCAGGCAATTTATTATAAATTATAGACAACATCAATCTATGAAAATGATTAACGATGATAGAATGACATTGTGAGTTGACCTAGCTTTACCTCACCGATGTGTTCTGTATAATACCAAAGTGGTGTTTGAACAGTGTTGTCAATTTAAAATTGGGTCTAACGTTATAGTATACTAAACAGATCATACTAAGAGAGATGTAGATGGCAAGAAAAGAATTTTAATAACGGATAGCTTTACCTCTTCGATGTGTTCTGTATAATACACAAGTGGTGGGGTGATGGGAGCGGGGTGTCTTAGACTACTTATAGTGCTGTACTGTGGTCCAAATTCTTAGCGAAAAACCCGAGTGTATGACTTGAAAATAAAATTTTTAACGAGAAATGGCTGAAAAGTGTTTTGGGGGAGATGGGTTGATTGGCAGAAGGGTGTCTTAGAGTACTTATAGTGCTGTACTGTGGGCCAAGTTGCTAGCGGAAAACCCGTGTAGATGAATTGAAATAAAAATTTTTAACAATATATATCTGAAAAAATTTTTTTGGGGGGATGGGTTGATTGGCAGAAGGGTGTCGTAGAGTACTGAAAGTGCTTTAATGCGGTCCGATAAGCTAGTGGAAAACCCAAGTGGAGGTATTTAAAATAAAATTTTTTAATATAAATCACTTTAATTAATTTTGTGTGGGGTTGGTTGGATGTCAGCACTGTGTCTTAGAGCACTTATACTGCTGTACTGTGGGCCGAAATCCTAGCGAAAAACCCGTGTGTATGAATATAATATTAAGTTATTAATATAAATGTATGAAAATTTTTTTTGGGGTGTTGGGTTGTTTGGCAGAAGGGTGTCTTAGAGTACTACTAGTGCTTTACTGCGGGCAAAATTACTAGCAAAAATCCAGAGTGACTGTATTGAAAATAAATATTTTAAATAGAATTGGCTTAAAATGGTGTTGGGGGAGATGGGTTTATTGGCAGAAGTGTGTCTTAGAGTACTTATAGTGCTGTACTGTTGACCCAGCTGCTCGCATAAAACCTGTGTGAATGACATTAAATAAAAAATTTTAACACTACATCTCTGAAAAAATATTTTGGGGGGTTGGGCTGATGGTAAAAGGGAGTCTTAGAGTAGTTATAGTGCTGCACTGTGGGCCGAGTTCCTAGCGAAGAACCCGAGTGTATGACTAGAAAATAAAATTTTTATAGATACCTTGATTTAAAGTTGTTTTTGTGTGTTTTGGTGTTTGGCAGTAGGGTGTCTAAAAGTAGTAATAGTGATTTACTGTGGGCCGAGTTGCTAGCTCAAAACCCGTATGAACAACATGAAATGAAAAATTTTAACTAGAACTCTCTTAAAAATATTTTTTTTTGGGGGGGGGGGATGGGGTGTTTACAGCATGGGTTCTAAGGTGAGTTTTATTTCTGCATGGTGGGTTGTGTTGTTAGCGTAAAACCCGAGTGGTTGCCTTGAAATAAAAATTTTTAAAAAGAACAATCTGAAAAATTTTTTTTGGGGTTATGGGTTTATAGGCATAAGGGTGTCTTAGAGTACTTATAGTGCTGTACTATGGGCCGAGTTGCTAGCTAAAAAACCATGTTGATGACATGAAATAAAAAATTTTAACAAAAAATCTCTCATCAAATATTTTGGAGGGACGGGTTTGATGGAAAATGGATGTCTTAAGTAATTATAGTGCTTTACTGTGGGTCAAATTACTAGCAAAAAACCCGAGTAGATGACTTGAAAATGAAATTTTTAACGAGAAATGGCTGAAAAGTGGTTTGGGGGAGATGGGTTGATTGGCAGAAGGGTGTCTTAGAGTACTTATGGTGCTGTACTTGTCATAATGGCAATTAGACCATAGTTGTCTTCTAGTATGAGAGTCACACACCTCTTCAAGACAGGAATTACAACCTTTAATTTGTAAAGCATATCCTCTATGCAATTTACATAGGTGGCATAATCTGCACTTGTCATCATACACATCAATCATTGTAAAATTCTCACATGATGACCAGCTGCCCAGTGTATACACGCATAGTGGACATGTATGGAATATTTTTTCATGTGTTGACACTCTCACTGCCGAAATGAAACTGAACTACGATTAACAAACTGCGTAGGATAGAGAGGAGAGAGAGAGGAGTAAATCCTCTTTGAATAACATCTTTCTGGTAAAAAAATCATAGTCTTAAATTTCTAAGCTAGTGTGTGTTTAAAAGCAAATCCACCGTATCATTTTGTCTTGTCGTGATTAATATGTCAATAAATTGAGTAAATAACTTTGGACCACGGCGGAAAAGCTTCATGCAAGAGTCTAATGCTGAAGAATCAGTTTTCATTATATCGACAAGCATTCCCTGAGAAAATATCTTCCTTTGAACAGATAACTCCAGAAAATCATCAACTAGAATCAAACGTTTATCAATAAACACAAGATTCCCTATGATCTTCTTTTTCTTAAATCTATTCATTTTCTTAGAGTCCTAACACTCTCACAACCAAATTCAGACTAACCAGGATTCTTCTTTCTACTTTAAAAATATACGCTAACCTACTATAGAAAAAGCATCTTCGATTTAGAAACAATTTTATTGAATATAATTAAAACAATAATAATCACTGATTCAATTTATTTTCATCGATATATTTCACCAGTGTATCTAAAGTAGTTTGAAGTCTATTTATATGCACAGTGTTCAGTTTCGCCGCAAAACATAATTGCTCCTCCAATTTAAATTTGCTCAATGATATCACATATCTAGCATACATCTCGTCCCATTCAAGGCATAGTCTACATCCTCGTGTAATTTTCACTACCACGTTCGGTACTTTCGCCCTTGTATCATCGCTGCTACCTGCTCCACCATCAACCTCCAATAGTGTAAACATAGCACTCATTTCCTTTGTTAATAACTTCTCAAATAATTATAAACTGTTCTCTCTCTGAATTCAATTCTCTTACTAATATTAACTATAATGAAAATCATTCCTTATATTTGAATCCGATTACTATACTAATCATGTTATCATATATGGAGTACCGTTAGTAGAAATGGGTGTTGCCTCAGAAACCTGTCTGCTCTCTTTATACCATGTCTTCCCTGAATATCTACTTTCAAAAATAACGTGTTTGCTCGCTTTATACGTCCATAATATGGAGGGTTTGCTCGCTTTATGCAAACTCGTCCCTTACTACTTATATTATGTGGGAGGAGCTCCATGGGTGAGTTTGCCCTAAGTGAGTAGGAATTTTTCATTGAGGGTAAGCCAGATTTACCGGCATTATTTGATCTGAACGTAAGGAGCAACATTAATACTAAAAACTAAAAGAAATTATTCCGTATATAAAGGGGATGCCCCCTCCTCAATACCTTTCTATTTACGCTAAAGTTTTATTTTTTTTACCAATATTTTAAGAAAGACTCCTGAAACACAAGGGCCGTCTAAGTAGAATAGGAAGCTTTTTAGAAAGGGCTGGAAACTTCAGTATGAAGAGCAAGGTATTGAGGAGGGGGGCAGCCCCTTCATATGCTGAAGAATTTCTGTTCATTTCGAGTTTTAATGTTGCTTCTTACTTTCAGTTGAAAAAAATATGTTTTTTTTTATTCAATTTGAGAATCTTGATTATCAATCTAAAAGGTCTTAACGGCCTAATGTCAAAAAACAGCTCTTTTTATCAAAAAACTAAAGAAAATATGCCTTAAATCAGCTAAATAAGTATTGGCTATAGCTTGATTAAAATAAAAGTTAATTCTATCAGAGGTAAATTTAGAAGAAGGTGACAGTGCAGCTGCCCCACTGCAGACCCATCAGTCACCTAAGGCTTACATTATTAGTAATCCACCCCCTAGACCCCAGTTTACCCCCCCAGCTGAAATGTTGCGTCATCAATTTTTTTTTTCAAAACTAATGTAGGCTCGCATAATTCAAGCATACACAGAATTAAATCAGTTTTCTTTAGTATACCTTTGCCTTTATGGTACTATATGGCTCATTTATAATTTTCCACGTTAATTTTCCCTTGACATGGTAAAGTTGGAGCCAACTTTGCCTCCCCCCCCCCGGGGGGGAGTTAGAAGAAAGTACGTTACGGGGATAAAATTCGTTGATAAGATTCTCTAAGGTTTTAACATAAATTAAAATGTTCTGACTGTTAAATAGGAGCTTCGTCAGTAGTTTATTTTGTGGGTGTGAAGCACTAAAACTTTACCAGACACTGGAAAAATGCCTATTCTGAGGGGCCGCACGCTTGCAAAAAAATTACGTTATGTAGTAGGCTACCTACCAAACGTAATTGGGTCGTATCGCGTGTGGTAAAAAAAGACTTGGTATGATAGAAATTTGTCAACATGTGAAGCAAAGTGTGGGGCGAATGGTAGATCAAGTTTTCCTTCGCAATGCATATCAAGTGATGGAGAGGGGCCAACCCCTCGGCCTACTCCCATTTGAACAGATATGTGTTTTCTATTCCATTGACAAAGTAGATTCCTCAAAGAACATAGAGATTTATTAGTGGACGAAATTATTTTATAAAACCGGCTTAAAACTGGATTCCACGATCTAGATTGTCATTGAAATGACAAATTTCTAATCCAGATAATGGATATCCATCAGGCAAGGATGCTCAGGACTAGTAGGACTACGAGCTAAACCCATATTTCAATGGGTTTTATGGAGCTTGAGACTACAAGTAGATTGAGTGAAAACAAGCCTCGGCTCCATTAATCAGAAAGAAGACATATTCCAGTACTTTCAAAAATACTTTTTGTAAAAAAATTAGCCGAGGCTGTGAAAAAAGAGCCGAGGCTGTGAAAACAAGCCTCGGCTCCATTAATCATAAAGAATACATATTCCAGTAATTTCAAAAATACTTTTTGTAAAAAAATTAGCCGAGGCTGTGAAAAAAGAGCCGAGGCTGTGAAAACACAGCCTCGGCTCCATTAATCAGAAAGAAGACATATTCCAGTACTTTCAAAAATACTTTTTGTAAAAAAATTAGCCGAGGCTGTGAAAAAAGAGCCGAGGCTGTGAAAACACAGCCTCGGCTCCATTAATCAGAAAGAAGACATATTCCAGTACTTTCAAAAATACTTTTTGTAAAAAAATTAATCAAATTGACATTGTTACTAAATCAATTTTTGTAGTCAAAATCTTCGGATTGTCCGTTACAAAAATAAATAAAATCTCAGAATTATTCTAATATAATATTCATGTTTGTTTTGGTCTGACATTTTTGTCTTTAAACCTAGAAGGAAGAAGTATTCTCACTTGTGTCTTATTTACCCTGGGTGGCACTAAAGCAATTAAGGTCTATGGTAAGGTATCTTAAACTAATAACAGTTTGTTGGTGTGTCGTCCTGAAAATATGGTGAGAGACGACGGTGCCCAACATAACTGGACGGAAAGAAAAACACAAAAATGTTAAGAAATATGGAATATTGTGATATTTACAGCATTAATAAGATATCATTCCACTTCTAATTTTTGCATGATTATTTAATTATTAAATCGAAAATTTTTCCGTCTGAACAATTTCCCGTTTATTCGTTTAGACTTTCAGGCATAGGGTGCAAGTGTCTTGAATAATTCAAGCCTACAACCAAAATAAATAAAAAAGTTTTTTTCAACTAAAAGTAAGGAGCAACATCAAAACCTCGAATAAAAATTATTCGTATGTGAGGGGGGTTACCCCCTCTTTGATACCTCACTCCTTATGCTAAAGTTAAAGTTATTGTACCAAATATTTACAAAAAACTCTTGAAACACAATAGCCGTTTAATTAGAATAATAAAACTTTTTAAAAGCTGTAAAAAAATAACTTTAGCGTAAAGAGCGAGGTATCAAGAAGGGGACAACCCCCCTCGCCTGAAACAAAAATGACTGCCAGGACAACACCACACAATAAGTACCTTACTCTTTGTTTAATTCCTTGTCAAAGATTCTAGAGTAAATCTTGAGTAAGCTCTTTCTTGTAAAATCAAGGCCTGCAGACCACACAAACTCACTCGTCTAGGAACTAAAATTAGTTTATAGTCTCATTGTCAAGAAATTTTGGCTGCAGTACCGGATAACTGGTGATAAGATATGGATTCATTATTGATTAGTCATCTCCTTAACAACATCTTTGAAGTTTTGCCGTAATATAATGAATTGCAAACATTCAAATATATTTCAGCTTCATTTGTTTCAACTTGATCCTGGCAGTGTGTAGTGTAGTGCTTTATAGCAGCCTTAGCGCTGAAAATACAATTACTGATGGTAATAATTTAACAGCAAAATTCCAAATTAGGTCATTTCTCCAACAATAGTGTCAGTGAAGTCAAGTCACGAAAATTTAGGGGAAAAGGCAAATGAGCATGTTTCATCTCTATGAACTCAAAATATCCAAGAACGAGGTTAGACAATAGCTTGTAAATGATAATTAATTCATCAATCAGAGGCAAAGGCAAAGCCATAGCGTTGCCTAAAGTGGGTCTAGGTGCCTTCCACCTCCCACCCACCCCCCGGTGTATTATAACCCGTGGAAAACTCCCCCTGGCGTATTCTCCTGTGCTAAAATTTCACAGTCTTTGAAAGTTCTCCAAAGATCAATTTCCATCCAATAGAACAACACCCCAGGTCCAAAAGGCTATTTCCAATATTTTGTTCTGGTTAATGTATTCTAGAAATAGCCTAATGCACGCAAGGAGGGTTCCCATTTCCCCCGCATGCTAGAATGACGATTATGTATTTCGTACACCTGTAATAATTGACGTGGAGAGGGGAAAATTTATTTCTAGAAATTGCACCTGTTCATTAAGTAATGCTTTTTTATGGAGTGATACCAAATAGTACTGCGGGTTTCTTTTAATATATTTTTAGTAATCAAGACGAAAGAGGACTACAAGATGCTTAAATTGTGTGAGCGATTAGGTATTAAAAATTCGTCCTAAACAATAAATCTAAAAGGTCAGACCTTTGTAAATAAAATTTATATTAATTAAGACACATTTACAACATTATTATAACACAGAAAAAGAAGTTAAAAAACACGACAAACACAAAACAAAACCTGAAAAAAGCTTATAAAGAATTAATTATAAGCAAAAAGAACCATGTATTAAATAAAAATACATCCGAACAATCATTTCCAGAGGGGCAGGATTGATATTATAGGTAAATTTACGCCATATTGAGCTATTTCCGAGAGCTATTGACGAATACGCCACATTTTCTTTGACTTGATGTGAATAATCGTAATTTTTTAAGATTCCTCCCCCCTCATTCTTCATGGAATTGTGAAGTTCTTTGACTACTACCACACATCCATCAATCTTACCAGCTTGGATTATCCATTTTTACATATTTTCATTGAAAAAGCAGGAATTTAGAGGTTAGCATTGATTTCTACAGTGTGGTCTTGATTTCTACGGTTTGGTTTTTATTTCTAGGGTTGACCCTGATTTCTACAGTCTGATCTTGATTTATTATGAATTTGTCAGGATTTAAAGTGGATTACATTAATTTTTACCGTTTGGCCTTGATTTTTATCAAATTCGACAGACTTTCTATGTATTGGCCATGATTTTTTAGTGGTTGCCCATGATTTCTACAGTTTGGTCTTGATTTCTATGGTTTTGTCTGGATTTTTAGGGTTGCCCGTGATTTTTATGAATTCGTCTGGATTTCTATTCATTGGTTATTATTTCTATGAATTCATCTGAATTTCTTGCATTGATTATGATTTCTATGGGATTTTTCTGGACTTATATGGACCAATCGTGTTTTCTAAGGTTTTGTCTTGATGTCTCTGGTTTGGTATGGATTTTTAGGGTTGACTCAGATTCTTATGAATTTGTTTGAATTTATATGCATTGGGTACAGTTTCTATTGATTCTACCGGATTTCTATGTATTGGTAATGATTTTTATGAATTCGTCAGAATTTCTATGTATCGGTCAGGATTTCTTAGAGGTTGGCCTTGATTTTTAATGGTTG
>NC_142800.1:32542317-32547317 GCF_049724085.1 Artemia sp. Qi Xiang Cuo | reverse complement strand
GTCCCCCCGGCACCCAACAGGCCCCCTGGGCCCCCCCACGCCCACCCCCCGCCTCCCAAGGTCCACCGGGCGCCCAAAGGACCAAACGGTCCTCAAGTGCCCCCCCGCCCCCCCAAGGCCCGCCCAGTGTCCCAAACGCCCACCCCCGGTGCCCCAAAGGTCCACCTCCGGTCCCCAAAGGCCCATCGAGCTCCCAAAAGACCAACAGGTTCCCAAAGACCCTCCACCGGTCCCCAACTGCCACTCCGAACCCCCAAACGCCCTCCTCAGACCCTCACAGACCCGCCCCTGGTCCCCACAGGCCCAACGAGCTCCCAAAGGACCACCTGGGTCCCAAAGGCCCACCTCCGGGCCCTACCGGCCCCTCCTCCCCCCCCACGGCTCATCATGTGCCCCAACGGGCCTCCCAGTGTCCCAAAGGGCCTCCTCCAATCACTACAGACCCCTAGCGCTCCCAAAGGACCAACGGGGTCCCAAAGGCCCTCCAGCGGTCCCCATCTGCCCCTCCGGACCCCCCAAGGGCCTCCACCGATCCCCAAATGTCCCCCAGGCCCCCAAAGGCCCACCCAGTACCCCCAAGGCCCCCCCACACCTCCGAATGCCATCTCCGGACCCTAAAGCCCATCTCCTGGGCCCCAAAGGTCCCCCCGAGCTCCCAAAGGACCACCGACCCACAAGGGACCCACAGACCCTCAAAGGCTCTCCCCGAGCACCCGTCTTTCGTTGATGTGTGTTGTCTGAAACCTAGGATTGGGGATGTGTAGTTTGCTCCTTAAGGCTTTTCTGAGCTAAGTTTTCATCGTATTGCCTCGGAGACTTATGTCTGAAAACAAGATTTTGGTATTAGTAGTTTGCTATTTCAGGCTTTTATTAGCTAGGTTTTTTAGCCTTACGTTGATGTGTGTTGAGTGAAACGTATGATTTGGGAGATGTAGTTTGTTATTTCTGACTTTTCTGATTTGGATTTCTTAGTCTTTCTTAGGTGTCTGGTGTCTGAAACCTATTATGGGTGATGTGTAGTTTGCTATTTTCGACTTTTCTGAGCTGGATTTCTTAGCCTTTCATAGGTATGCGATGTCAGAAAATTTTGATTTGGGATGTAGAGTTTGCTATTTCTGGCTATTCTTAGATAAGTTTTTCTAGTATTTCGTAGGTGAATGTTTACTGAAACAAATAGTTTTGGATGAATATATTGCTATTTTTGACTTTTCTGAACTAGGTTTCTTAGTCTTTCGTTGGTGTGTGTTGACTGAAACCGATGATTTGGGATATGTAGTTTGCTATTTTTGACTTTTCTGAGCTAGATTTCTTAGTCTTTCATAGGCGTGTGTTCTATGAAACCTATGATTTGGAATGGGTGGATTGCTACTTTTGACTTTTCTGAGCTAGATTTCTGAGTCTTTCATAGTTGTTTTTTGTCTGAAACATATAGTTTGGGATGACTAGTTTGCTATTTTTGAATTTTCTGAGCTAGGTTTCTTAGCCGTTCATCGGTGTGTGTTGTCTGAAACATACTATTTGGGATATGTACTTTGATATTTCCGACTTTTCATACCCGGAATTTCTTAGTCTTTCGTAGGTGTGTGTTGTCTGAAACCTATGAGTTGGGGTGGGTGGGTTGCTATTTTTTTGACTTTTCTGAGCTGGATTTCTTATAAATTAGTATGTGTGTGTTGACTGAAACCTATGATTTGGGATGGTTAATTTGCTATTTTTGACTTTTCTGAGCTGCATTTCTTAGTCTTTCATATGTGTGTCCTTTCAGAAAATTATGATTTGGGATGTATAGTTTGCTATTTCAGGCTTTTCTGAGCTGGGATTCTTAGCCACTCATAGGTGTTTGTTGTCTGAAACTTCGAGTTTGGGATGAATAGTTGGCTATTTCAGACTTTTCTGAGCTAAGGTTTCTTAGTATTACGTAGGTGAATGCTGTCTGAAACTTATGATTTGGGATATGTAAATTACTAATTCGGGCTTTTCTTAGTTGGATTTCTTAGTCTTTCATAGGTGTGTAGTGTCTGAAAACTATGATTTGGTGTGTTTAGTTTTCTATTTTTGACTTTTCTGAGCTCGGTTTCTTAGCCTTTCATAGGTATGTGTTGTCAGAGCATTATGATTTGGGGGGTGTAGTTTGCTATTTTTGACTTTTCTGAGATAGTATTCTTATCCTTTAATATGTTTGTGTTGTCAGAACATTATGATTTGGGATGTGTAGTTTGCTATTTCAGGCTTTTTTGTTCTAAGGTTTTATAGTATTTCGTAGGTGACTGTTGTCTGAAACCAATAGTTTGGGATGTGTAATTTGCTATTTCCGACTTTTCATAACCGGATTTCTTAGTCTTTCGTAGGTGTATTGTGTCTGAAACCTATGATTTGGGATGTGTGGGTTGCAATTTCAGGCTTTTCTGAGTTGGATTTCTTAGTCTTTTATAGGTGTGTAGTGTCTGAAACATATGATTTGGGGTGGATGGATTACTACTTTTGACCTTTCTGATCTGGATTTCTTAGCCTTTCACAGGTGTTTATTGTCTGAAACATTTAGTTTGGGATGACTAGTTTGCTATTTTTGACTTATCTGAGCTAGGTTTCTGAGTCGTTCATAGGTGAGTGTTGTGTGAAACCTATGATTTGGGATATGTAATTTGCTATTTCTGACTTTTCATAACCATATTTCTTAGTCTTTCGTAGGTGTGTGATGTCTGAAACCTATGATTTGCGGGTGTGTGGGTTGATATTTTTTTAATTTTCTGAGCAGGATTTCATAGCCATTCGTAGGTGTGTGTTGACTGAAACCTATGATTTGGGATGGTTAATATGATATTTTTGACTTTTCTGAGCTAGATTTCTTAGCCATTCATAGGAGTGTGTTGTCTGGAACTAATGATTTGTGAATCAAACGAAAACTTACATGCACACAAAAATTTAAATTTACACAAAACTTACACAGACACACACACACACACAAAACAAAAACACACAAACACACGAACACACACACACACACGCCAAAACTCACACACACACAGAAAACTTAAACACACACACAAACACACACACACACACAACTTACACATGAACACAAAAAAACTCACACACACACACGCACAAAAACTTACACACACACACACTCAAAAAACTTACACACACACACACGAAAACTTACACACACACACGACAAATCATACACACACACAAAAACTTAAACAACCAAACGAAAACATACACACACACACACACGAACACTAAAAAACACACGCACCCACTAAAATAAACACACACACACACACAAACATACACCCACCCACACACACAAAAACTTACACATGCACACGAAAACTGACATGCACACAAAAAATGAAATGCACACAAAAACTTACACACACACACACACACACACAATCACAAACACACACACAAACACACTAAAACTCACACACACACACACCAAAACTTACACACACACACAAACTCACACAGACACAAAAATACACATACAAACAAAAAAACAACGGAACACAAAAAAAACTAAATAGAGAAAACGCCACTAAATACACACACACAAAAACTTACACACACACACATGAAAACAAACTCTAAAACAAGCACGAACACCCTAATAAAAAAAAAACCACAACACACAACAAAACTACACACACACGCGAAAACTTAAACACACAAGAACAAAAACACAAACACACACACACACAAACACACACACACACACACACACTTACACACACACACACGAAAACTTACACACACACAAAACTTACACATACACACAGAAACCCAAAAAACAAACAACACCCCTAATATAAAAAACAAAAAACTTATATCATAACGATATTTCATTTAATAACGCTATATTACACACACACACAAAAACTTACACACACGAACAAAAACTTACACACACACACAAAAACTTACACACACACACACGCACTAATCACAAATCACACACCAAAATACACACACACACAAAAAAACAAAAAAACACCCCACAACAAACACACAAAACTTACACATGCACACGAAAACTTACATTCACAAAAACAATTAAAGACAAACAAAATAACAATTACACACAAAATAAAAAAACTACACACACAAAATCTTAGACTCACAAAAACTTAAATACACACACACACACAAAAAAAAAAACACTAACGAACAAAATCACACACACACACAAAAACTCAATCTCACACCAGAAACAACCACAACACACACCAACACACAAAACTTACACACACACACACGAAAACTTACACACACACGCCAAAACTTACACACACAAAAAATTACAAACACACACACACACACAAACACAAAAATAAACACACAAAAAAAAAAAAATTACACACACAAAACAAAATACACAAACAAACAATTACACACACACACACACACACACAAACTAACTCAAAAAAACAAAAATAAAATGAAAACTAACTAATTAATAGAAACAATCAAAAATTAAAAAAAACACACAAAAATAACCAAACGCAACCAAAAATACACACACACACAAAAAAATAATAGTAAACACACTACCAAAAACACACAAACTAAAAAACATACACAAACACACACAAAATAACACACAAACACACAGACACACACACAAAAATATAACATCACATTAAAAATAAAAATAAAACAAAAAAATACACACAAACACACTAAAACTAACAAACACACTTAAAAACTTTTACAAAAAAAATCTAAGAAAAACAACAACATACACACACACACACACACAAAAACTTACACACAAACGCACTCAAATGCACACAACCACCCAAACTCATCCACACACACACACTTACACACATACAAACACACACAAAAAAAAACTTACACACACACACACAAAAAAAAACACACACACACAAAATAACACACACACACAAACACAAAAAAAAACTCACACACACAAAAACACAAACACACAGACTAAAACTTACGCACACACTCATACACACACACACACTTAC